>NC_090371.1:182588723-182888723 GCF_036365525.1 Heterodontus francisci
AAATTACTCTTGCGCATGCTTTATGCTCTGCAGAATCACATAGTACCCACCTCAGCTGTAGGAGGCAGGATGATGTTACTGCCCCTATCTCGTGATGGTTCAATGCTGCTCTCAGGGAAAACATGAATGATGTGAGGGTGCTGGAAAAAGAAGCACATTTTTTTTGGACTATGAACATAAAGCAGGCCATTGAGCCCAGCTGTTCCCTGCTAGTGGTTATGCTACTCGTGCGTCTTCCCATCATTCCCATTTAATCCTGCCTACTACTATCAGCATCATCTTCCATTTCTTTCACTCTTATCTACCTTTGCCTTAAAGCAACACTGAGGATGGAGAATGGTGTGCCTGCACTCCCACCTCACCAGTTGTGTACGCAGCAAGAGCATTCACATTTGTGCTACCACTGGACACGGCATGCTTGTTTCTTTTAGTGCTCAGTCTCTTCTTGCTGAATGTTCCCCAAGTGCTTGACCCCTTTGGACGCCTTCTCTGCTTGACAGGCAGCAGCTGGCAATTGCGGAGTCTCACAGGCTCTGCATGTTGTTTCAAGGGCGGATGGGGAAACATGTGGCTGTGTGTCCACGTGCACTGCTTGGATGGGTGCAGGAACAGGTGTCTGTGTAATTGAACAGCAAGGAGAGGGTACCGCAGGTGGGGGAAGTGGAGCTTTGAACAGGCAGGCGTATGTATGGTCCATCAGATCATTAGTCCAGGGGGTGAAACGCTCAGGATCCATGGATTGTGGCACGCGACTGATGTACAGCGCATGGCCACCGCCATCCGAAGGTGCTTCCGGGCAATTGTTGGGCAAATTAATTGGCTCCATCTCATCAGCCAGTCCTTGTGTTTATGGCGCATGCACAGAAAAAGGCACTCCCCTTCCGCTCCGCTGCTCCCCCCTCCCCCCCCGACCTCCCTCCCTTCCCCCCCTTGAAATGTTTTCAGACCAACTTAACAACAGGGACTGGAGCACATGCAGTGCCCCAGACAATGTAAATATTTTCAGAGCAACTTACCTTGGAACAATCTCCTCTGTCTAATAAAAATGAAGCAAATGTCCAAAATGACTAAATAATTGAGATAAAATGCCCGACGAAACCTCTCCTCCTTCCATTTTCAAAAACTCGCGCCGAAGCTTTCGGAAGATTGACGCACATGCGCACACGGTCTCAGGCCCTCTGCGCATACGCTGTGGTCCGGCTTGCCAGGACCAGTTTGCACATGCGCAGAGGCCAACCTGACGTGTTCCCCGAGGAAGATGATGTTACGCGATGACGTCATCTGCGCATGCGCCAACTGGTCCTGGCCATCCGGACCGCAGCGCATGCGCAGAGGGCCTGAGACCGTGTGCGCACCGCGGCGCATCCTGATGATGTAGCGCTGTCATCAATCACTTTGCAGGTAAATTGGCTGTTGTAAATTGCCCCTAGTGTAGGTAGGTGGTAGGGAATAAGGGATTACTGTAGGGTTAGTATAAATGGATGGTTGTTGGTCGGCACAGACTCGGTGGGCCGAAGGGCCTGTTTCAGTGCTGTATCTCTAAAAAAAAATATATAAAATTCATTCTGGTAATGTTCGGGAGATTAGAAATTGGTACTGGATTCTTTTGGTGTGTGTCTGTAAGTATATTATCTCACTTACTGCTTTCTTATAACATGGCTTGTCCTAAAAATGTTTGTATTTGTGTTTCAGATTGGTTATGTAACCACTTTGTTCAAAGGCTTGTGGTGGTCATCAACAGTATTGTTACTAATGAGGTGCTGGAAAGATGGCAATTTGACATTGAGTGTGATAAAACCATGACTGAAAATAGGTAAGCATTGCTGAGAACTATTGACATTGAGACCTACTGTGTACCAGTCCAAGCAGCAAAAAAAATCCCAAGCACCATGTTAAGGCAGTTACCTCCTGAGCCATCTTTGATACAAAAACATTCGATCTGTCTTAAGCTAATCACTTTCCTTTTTGTGAAAAATTGGCATTGTCTTGAATTTTCACGATTGTTTTTCCTTTTAACTCTGTGTGTGTGTGTGTGTGTGTGTGTGTGTGTGTGTGTGTGTGTGTGTGTGTGTGTGTGTGTGTGTGTGTGTGGAACATCATGCAATAAATGTGATCTGTAAACTAACTTATGCTTCCCAGAAGCAACCAGCAGAACTCTTTTGTAATGCTTTGTTACATATTTATGCACAGAAGTGGCAAATGTAAAAGCACTGGCATTCATGTTCTGAATGTGTCGCTATGTGCTGCTATCCTGTCAATTTTTAAACTATCACTAATAAATAGATCACATTTTTAATAATTTTCCCGTAATTTTATTTTTTTTATTTAGAGATACAGCACTGAAACAGGCCCTTCGGCCCACCGAGCCTGTGCCGACCATCAACCACCCATTTATACTAATCCCATATTCCTACCACATCCCCACCTGTCCCTCTATTCCCCTACCACCTACCTATACTAGGGGCAATTTACAGTGGCCAATTTACCTATCAACCTGCAAGTCTTTTGGTGGTGGGAGGAAACCGGAGCACCCGGCGAAAACCCATGCAGACACAGGGAGAACTTGCAAACTCCACACAGGCAGTACCCAGAATTGAACCCGGGTTGCTGGAGCTGTGAGGCTGCGTTGCTAACCACTGCGCCACTGTGCCGCCCATAATGCAAGGAAAGTTCTGTCTCCCTTCATTTGTCTACCTCTAGGAAAATGTCCTTTTATGAGATGGACAGAATTTGGATCACCAGGCTGAAGTCTTGAAGTGATGAAGAAAAATATGCAAGAGTGCATAGTTATTCCTCTTCCTGTGTAACTCTCCATACCTAAATTTTGCATAAGCAATAAATTAATTAATATTTTACTTGTATAGAATATTTTACACAAATAAAATACACATTGGGGCAGGTGATTGGTGCAAAGATTACTTGTTACAGTAGATCAAGCTTGCTAACTTCTGCAATATTATAGAGTTATGGGGCTGCACAGGTGCTAAATAGAAACCACAAGATAGAACTTGCATTTATATAGCACTTTTCACATCCCAAAGAGCTTCACAGTCAGTTAAGTACTTTTGAACTGTGGATACTGCTGCAATGTAGGAAGCACAGCAGCCATTTTGCACACTGGAAGTTCCCATAAACAACAATGAGATGAATTACCAGATAATCTGTTTCAGTGATATTGATTGAGGTATAAATATCGGCCAGGACACTGGAGAAGACTTTCCTGCTCTTCAATCCCTGAGGGGGAAAATGGGGCACCTCCCTCAGTACTTCACTGAAATGTCAGCCAGGACTTGGTGCTGAATATCTCTGGAGTGGGACTTCAATCCTCAACCTTCTGAATCAAAGGTGACAGTGCTATCAACTGAGCCACAGCTGACACTGCTGTTGAGTATTTTGTTTTAATACACCGGAGCGGCACGGTGGCACAGTGGTTAGCACTGCAACCTCACAAATCCAGCGACCCGGGTTCAGTTCTGGGTCCTGCCTGTGCGGAGTTTGCAAGTTCTTCCTGTGACCGCATGGGTTTCCACTGGGTGCTCCGGTTTCCTCCCACAGCCAAAGACTTGCAGGTTGATAGGTAAATCGGCCATTGTAAATTTCCCCTAGTGTAGGTAGGTGGAAGGAGAATTGAGGGAAGGTGGGGATGTGGTCGGAAATATGGGATTAATGTAGGATTAGTATAAATGGGTGGTTGATGGTCAGCACAGACTCGGTGGGCCAAAGGGCCTGTTTCAGTGCTGTATCTCTCTATGACTTTTAACCCATGCTGAAACCCTCTGAATTTTAGGTTTATGGGATGATCCTGCAATTGTTCAAACTATGCATCATGCTTGTATGGGCAAAAATGGAAAGAGTAGAGTAAGGATGAAATCTCATGTTGGGTTTCAGACATCATAAACTGCTTGAGCTTAGTTATCTCCTGAAATTATTGCGTTGCCTGCATTTTTTTTTAATGTAGCCTGGTGCAGTAGTGGGAGCATCAAATACAAAAGGAGGCAGCAGTAGTTGTGTATCTGCTTGCACTTGGGAGGGGAAAGCAAAGTATGTTCTGAACTCATGCTTGCAGCCCTGCTTATTCGCCTGAGTGCCATGGATGTTTTTGTGGTTCAGGAGGAGATCTGTCTGAATCTTCATAGTGGCTACTGTTTTAGTACACCATTAGTGTCTCAATCACTTATTTTTTGGGGTAGTTGTGCTATGGATTCAAATTTGTATTGAAATTAAATGCTAGTCAAAACGATGATGCCACACCAGCATCATATAAGGTGTAAGAGAGTCTGCCTCGTATTACTCCTTTGTTTTTACGTTAATTCCAGTCCTCTCCTTATCCAGTACTAGGTATTATGCTGCATGTGGTTTATACATGACTCAAAGTTTTGCTGTGGTAATGACAGCGAAATTGTCAGTGACCATCATTACTCCACCAAAGCTGGCAGCAACTTTGGGAGTTCGGACATGCACAAAATAACACAGAAATCAATACGTTACTGTGAGTCTGCGCTCCTGCACAGGGTGCGCTGCAGAGGTTCCCACAGACTGCTACATCCTTTGCAATCATGAATTGACGAAAAGTTGCACCCTAATGCTGTTAGTTTCACTATAAAAGCCCTAGGAAAAGTTACGCCTTGAATGAGGCGTGGCTGGGTTTTTAATGGCATATAGACTTTGTAATTACTACTAAACACCCTTACTGGCCCTGAAAAGCACATTTTGTATTTGTGGTATGTCAAATTTCTCTCTAATTTAAAAAATTCCACATTCTTAATGTGATTTTTTTCTTTAAAAGTCTATTTTAGCTTGTATCTTGTAGTCAAATGTTTATTTTGCTGTTTGAAAATTTAAATTAAAAGTGAAGGGTTTTAAGTGCTTTTAACTTGATTTGCTGTGTGTGAATACTTCAGTTTGGTTGTCTACCTGCTTGGTGAAATAACCGCTGACGCTTGCCACGACATCCCCTGGATTTGGTGCCAGATTTAAACTACCGTGGGGAAAGGGGAAATTTCTGTCGCAGGGATCGGTAGATCTTTGTGGGAAGCTTTCTTTGAGGTCGCTGATGAACACCCTTGCTTTGTCACTGGCTGCACAATCCTAAGCCATTATATCCATATTGAAGGGCTAATAATTATGATATCACTGAGTTTTGGTGTGATAATTGACAGTTAATTATAAAGAAACAACAGTTCCACAGCTATGAATGTATATGACTGAAGACTTGATGTAACTAAAAAGCCCACGATAATTCTCTCTTAATTGAGAATTATGAGAGTTAGTAATATTTATGTCTAAACTGTGGAAAACTTGTGCAAATTTTGTATCATAACTTGTTTTTAGCAAAAGATATGCTTCCAAAGATGTGGGAAAAGGAAGAAAATGCATCCTGCAAGCTATTCTGGAAGTTTTCCTGCTGTAAATTTGAATCAGTTGAAATATTTTTGGGTAAGGTTGACAGCTTTAAGGTGGAATTTCCTCCCTGCAGGAATGGTGATATAGTACCAAGTCAGGATTGTGTGACTTGGAAGTGAACTTGCATGGTAGTGTTCCCATCTGTCTGCTGCCCTTGTTCTTCTAGGTGGTAACGGCCATGGGTTTGGAAGGTGTTTTCTAAGGAGCCTTGGCAAGTTGCTGTAGTGTATCTTGTAGATGGTACACACTGCTGCCACTGTGCACTGGTGGTGGAGTGAGTGAATATTTAAGCTGATCAAGCAGGCTGCTTTGTCCTAGATGGTGTCAAGCTTCTTGAGTGTTGTTGGAGCTGTACTCATCAGGCACGTGGGGAGTATTCCGTCACACTCTTGACTTGTGCCTTGTAGATGGTGGACAGGCTTTGGGAGTCAGGGGATGTGCTACTTGCCACAGAATTTCCAGCCTCTGACCTGCATTTGTAGCTACAATATTTATATGGCTGCTCCAGTGAAGTTTCTGGTCAATGGTAACCCCCAGAATATTAATGTTGGAGGATTCAATGATGGTAATTCCATTGAACATCAAGGGGAGATGGTTAAATTCTCTGTTGCAGGAGATGGCCATTGCCTGGCACTTGGGTGGTGTGAATGTTACTTGCCACTTATCAGCCCAAGCCTGAATGTTGTGCAGGTCTTGCTGCTTGCAGGCATGGACTGCTTCACTATCTGAGGAGTTGCAATTTGATACTGAACACTGTGCAATTATCAGCAAACATCCCCATGTCTGACCTTATAATGGAAGGAAGGTCATTGATGAAGCAGCTGAAGATGGTTGGGCCGAGGACACTACCCTGAGGAACTCCTGCAGCGCTGTTCTAGGGCTGAGATAATTGTCCTTTGACTACCCCAAACATCTTTCTTTGTGCTAGGTATGACTCCAACCAGTGGAGAGTTTTCCCCTTGGTTCCCATTGACTTCAATTTTGCTTGGGCTCCTTGATGCCACACTCGGACAATTGCTGCCTTGATGTTGAGGACAGTCACTCTCAACTCCCCTGAAATTCAGCTCTTGTGTCCATGTTTGGACCAAGGCTGTAATGAGGTCTGGAGCCGAGTGACCCAGGCTTTAATAGACTTGCACACTGGAACTAATATAGTGCTGCAGTTGACTATTTGTTAATCTGTTCCTGTGGACTAATGATTTTATAATTAATCTAAGAAAGAGGGTTACTTGTAGTCAGACTTCATTGTCTTTGCCAGAAGTGTTTGTTGTTTAAGAATTAAGAAGCAATTTTAAAAATGATTACATCTGTGACAGCTTAGCTTAAATGTTAGCTTGGCTCAGTGCCTTCAAGTCAGAAGGTTAAGGGTTCAAGTCCCACTGCAGCACTTGAGCACATTATTGGGGATGACAGTTCACTGCAGTACCGAGGGAGTGCTTCATATTGGAAGTGCCCAATCTATCTGTTCAGGTGTTTGGAATGAATTCAATGGAACTTTTTCCAAGAAGAGCAGGGAGTATTTCTGGTGTAAGAAAAACAAAATGCTGGAAACACTCAGCAAGTCTGGCAGCATCTTTGGAGAGAGAAACAGAGTTAATGTTTCAGGTTGATATGATGAAGGTCGTTCACCTGAAACATTAACTCTGTTCCTCTCTCCACAGATGCTGCCAGACCTGCTGAGTATTTCCAGCATTTTCTGTTTTTATTTCAGATTTCCAGCATCTGCAGTATTTTTCCCTTTTTATTAGTTCTTGTGTCCTGGTCAACAATCATCCCTGAACCAGATTAATTGGATTTTCATTTCATATGCCACGGGCAAATTAACTGCTGTATTTATCTGTAAAATGTCTATAATTCAGTGGCGCTCATGCACTTTTGGGCATCCTGAAGGTGTGAAAGGCTCTATTTGGATGTAGATCTTTTCTTTCTTTTAAATTTGTTTTTATCAGTTTTTATTGTTTTCATAAATGTGGATACCAATGTAAAAGAAATGTTTGAACTTTCCAAGATATTGTTTCCAAATTATTAATATTTAGAACAAAGTAGGAATGCTGGAAACCCAGCTGGCTTGGTAGCACCCATACAGAGAAAAGACCGGTTAATGCATCGTGTGTAATTCCTCTTTACATTTCAACTGAATTGTTTGAATAGAGTTGTCGCTGACTGCCTTTTTTGGACAGTGTAAATATTTTGTGCTATCAATCCACAAATTCAATGTAGCTGGTTTTTCCTACTATTGTGCTTGCCAAAATATTCTATAATGTATGGACAAACAAAAGGTTGTAAAGATCCCAGTAGGCTTGGGGTTAGTGTACTACATGTTTCCTGTTTGTGGTGCATACCATTATTTTGTAATAGCTCAGCAGCACCACCAGAAGGAATTTGGTGGTAATGTACCAGTTTTGAAGCTGTTGGTCAGGCTGTTGGTAATTTTTACAAGGTAAAGGATGAGGACTCAATTTGGCCCTCCTTGGCTCATATATCTTGATTAACCATACAGTTCCCCTTCTCCATCAAGATCCAGTAGTTTCTTAAACAGTTCCAGGCTTTTGCTGACATTGCTCCACCCATTCTGTGTATTGGTTGTCCTTATTGAGGAAGGACTTAGTGATTTTGGTCCTAAATTTATCTTTTACAAGATTGAATATGATTCCTTTTATCCTGTTCTCAGTTTAGTTCCCAGCTTTACCTTTCCATGCAGTTTATTACCGTACCTATGTCTATGAGGTCACCCCAGTTATCTTTCAAGGCTATAAAACTGGTGATTCTCCAGAGATATCTTTGGAGACTGAAGGAGAAACCACACCTGGAAATGTGCTGTCTGCTTAGGACAATTACGAATGGAACAATGTAGGAGGGTGACGTGGTTCAAACAATGGAGAGGTTAGATTGAGGAGGACAAAGAGATAGTCCATCGGCATAACAGATGATGTCATTTTTGTGAGCAGGATGGAAGCCAAGCTGAAGGGATTTGTCTGAAGAGTGTTTAGGTAGTAGAGGTCACGATGAGTGGAGTTTCAGTGAATTCATAATGGATCTGGGAGGCTTTTTCTTGGGGAAGGTGGTGAAGTTAGTGCAGTTGGAAGAAGGCAGGGGAATTTGGGTTATAAGGGAGACCAGGAATAATTCAGGTATAATCTTATTGGTGATTGGGTCCTCAGAAGTGAGGATCATCTTCAAATCCCCTCATTAGATACAGGCGAAGTACCATATGATTGGAGGTTTGCGAATGTTGTACCATTGTTTCAAAAGGGTGCGAGAGATAGGCCAAATAATTGTAGGGCAGTCAGTTTGACCTTGGTGGGTAAATTGTTAGAATCAATTCTGCGGGACAGGATAAACTGCCACTTAGAAAGGCATGGATTAATCAGGGATCGTCAGCATGGATTTGTTAGGGGAAGGTTGTGTCTTGCTAACTTGATTGAGTTTTTTGAGGAAGTGACAGGGAGGATTGATGAGGGTAGTGCAGTGAATGTGGTCTACATAGATTTTAGTAGGCATTTGACAAGGTCAAGTTTGGAGTATAATGTGGGAAAGTGTGAAGTTGTCCACTTTGGTAGGGAGAATAAAAAAGAAGCATATTATCTAAATGGTGAGAGATCGCAGAGCTGTGACATGCAGAGGGATCTGGGTGTCCTAGTGCATGAATTGCAAAAGGTTAGTATGCAGGTACAGCACGTAATTAGGAAAGTTAATAAAATGTTATAATTTATCACGAGGGGAATTGAATACAAAAGTAGGGAGATTATGCTTCAGCTACACAGGGCATTGGTGAGACCACATCTGGAGTACTGTGTACAGTACTGGTCTCCTTATTTAAGGAAGAATGTAAATGCATTGGAGGCAGTTCAGAGAAGGTTTACTAGACTAATACCTGGAATGGGCAGGCTGTCTTATGAGGAAAGATTGGACAGGCTTGGCTTGTATCCGCTGGAATTTGGAAGAGTAAGTGGCTACTTGATTGAAACATGTGAGATCCTGAGGGGTCTTGACAGGATGGATGTGGAAAGGATGTTTCCCCTTGTGGGAGAATCTAGAACTAGGGGTCACTGTTTTAAATGGGCAATCCCTTATTTTTAGATAGAGATGAGGAGAAATTTTTTTTCTCTGAGGATCGTGAGTCTTCCTCAAAAGGCGGTGAAAGCAGAGTCTGAATATTTTTAAGGCAGAGGTAGCTAGATTCTTCATGAGCAAGGGGGTGAAAGGTTATCAGGGGTTGGTGAAAATGTGGAGTAAACAGTTCAGCTATGAACTTATTGAATGGCGGAGCAGGCTCGAGGGATCGAGTGGCCTACTCCTCCTAATTTGTGGGTATGTCCTGCATGGCAGACTGGTCAGTAAAATGAAAGCCCATGGGATACAGGGGAATGTGGCAGGTTGGCTCCAGAATTGGCTCATGGACAGGAAACAAAGGGTAGTAGTCGACAGATGTTTTGCAATTGGAAAGCTGTTTCCAGTGGCATTCCACAGGTCTCAGTGTTGGGTCCCTTGCTCTTTGAGGTATGTCTTAATGATTTGCACTTAAATGTGAGAGGCATGATTGGGAAATTTGCTGATGACACAAAAATTGGCTGTGTAGTTAATAGTGAAGAGGATAGCTGTAGACTCCAGAATGATATCAATGGTTTGGTTGAGTGGGCGGTAAAGTGGCAAATAGAATTCAATCCAGAGAAGTGTGAGGTAATGCATTTGGGGAGGGCGAATAAAGCGAGGGAATACACAGTAAACGGGAGGATATTGAGAGGGGTAGAAGAAGTGAGAGACCTTGGAGTGTATGTCCCCAGGTCCCTGAAGGTATCAGGACAGGTAGACAGAGTAGTGAAGAAGGCATATAGATTGCTTTCCTTTATTGGCCGAGGTATTGAATACAAAAGCAGGGATGTGATGATGGAACTGTATAAAACACTGGTTAGACCACAGCTGGAGTATTATGTACAGTTCTGGTCACGACTTTACAGAAGGGACATAATTGCTCTGGAGAGAGTACAGAGGAGATTTACAATAATGTTGCCAGGGCTTGAAAGTTGCAGCTGTGAGGAAAGATTGGATAGGCTAGGGTTGTTTTCTGTGGAACTGAGGAGGCTCAAGGGAGACTTAATTGAGATGCACTGAATTATGAGGGGCCTAGATAGAGTGGATAGGAAGGACCTGTTTCCCCTGGTGGGGAGGTCAATTAACAGGGGGCACAGATTTAAGGTGATTGGTAGAAGGATTAGAGGGGACATGAGGAAAAACCTTTTTCACCCACAGAATGGTGACTGTCTGGAATTCACTGCCAGGAACGGTGGTGGAGGCAGAAACCCTCTTATTTTAAAAGGTACCTGGACATGTACCTGAAGTGCTGTAATCTGCGAGGCTATGGACCAGGTGCTGGAAAGTGGGATCAGATTGGGCGGCTAGTTTTCTCGGCCAGCATGGCCGCGATGGGCTGAATGGCCTTTTGTGCTGTAATTGTTCTGTGGTTGTATGTGACCAAAAATGAGAAAATGTATAAATTTGAGTTTGTTTTAAGAAAACTTTGAGCGCTAATGAGTTTTTAGTTTTAGCGATACAGCACAGAAACAGGCCCTTCGGCCCACCGAGTCTGTGCCGACCATCAACCACCCATTTATACTAATCCTACCACATCCCCGCCTGTCCCTATATTTCCCTACCACCTACCTATACTAGGGACAATTTATAATGGCCAATTTACCTACCAACCTGCAAGTCTTTTGGCTTGTGGGAGGAAACCGGAGCACCAGGAGGAAACCCACACAGACACAGGGAGAACTTGCAAACTCCACACAGGCAGTACCCAGAATTGAACCCGGGTCGCTGGAGCTGCGAGGCTGCGGTGCTAACCACTGCGCCACTGTGCCGCCCTGCGTCTTAGAGGGTTATGAAGACATGGGATAATGAAAGCAAAATAGTAAGTGAAGGAAAGATGGAGAAAATCCTTATGTAAGAGGAAAAATGAAATGCATCTAAGAAGATGGAGTGATGCCGATTGAACTGTCTGTGGTTGCAATTTAGGTGCTGGGGCCACTGAGAAGACTGTTCAACATAAGGAACACTTTGCTTGAAAAAATGTTAAAAGTCAACATGCTCTATGTAACAACCACAGCAACTTTGACTTCTGAGCTTTGGCTGAAAAAAACATCCTTGGGAAGTGTTCTGTCAGTCTGAGGCCAGTTTTTACAAGCGCAAGTCCCCTCTCCAAAATGGACAGTGGCTTCCCACAGGCACAATAACAAATATTTTTTTCGTAAGATAAACTCAGGAATGCGAGAATAGGCTTTAGTTAGTTCGAAATATATTAAAAGAATGGGAAATGGTAATAGGGATGCTGCCGAGCAGAATAAATATTTAAAAATTCTTTCATTTGTTTTTGTATTATGTTACAGTTGCAGTACCAAAGTTGGTACTGATATCTGAGCTGGTTTATATTTCTAATATTGGAGTCTGTTTTGGTGTCAACTTGTGAGCTTAATAACTTTGTGCCGCAGTCTGTGAGCTAGCCACGATCAGCAATCCAGGAGATGAAAGGGAAACAAAGTATATATCGAGATGCAAGGGAGTGTTGGCTCCAAGTTAACCTCATCAAAGTATTCCCATTTTAAGATTTGCAATGCATGTGCGGTTTCAGAAAGCTTCAGTTTTTATTAATTACTCAAATAAAGACCAGAAATATTGATACTGATTGTTGTTCGCCTGATGCATTGCTTTCAATTGTCTCATTGCAGCCAAGCGAGGGAGAAATCTGAGAAAGCGATTCAAGATGAAATCCGGTCCGTCATTAGACAGATCACTGCAACGGTGACTTTCTTGCCTTTGCTAGATACTGCGTGTAAGTGAATCTTTTTTTCTTGGCATCTTATAAAATGTTGAAACGTGTCATCAGTGAATTTGTTTTTCATCCCTTTCTGGTCCCCTCTACACCACACCAATTCCTAGGCCAAGATGACTGGCAACCAACCTGCTTCCAGATCTGTTAATTTCTGTACTATAACTAGCTGCTAGGGGCTGAATGAAAGTAGTGTTCTGTGATTGTTGCTCATTATTGTTCTGTAGGATAATGCCTAGTGTGTACTTGGTCTCTTTTCCAGATAACACAGGTGAGGTCAGCACCCTGCCATGTGGGGAATTTCCAAAGAATCAGTTTATATCCTGCCCTCCATGATACAGTTTATGTTATGTGTAATCTGACCGATGCAACTTTTTTTTCTGTGAGCTCTATTAGTTTAAGCTTAGATGTTTGGGATTTCATTCTATGCTTTGTTTCTGTTCCAAGTTTGATATATCTGGCCCCCCAACCCCCACTCTGCCCCTCAACAGAACCTGCTCCTGTAGGCTGTGGAATGTTGTCTGAGCTGGGTTTCAGCATTGCTCTATTTCTGCTTGCTGTCCAGTGAGAGAAGGGCTATTTCAGTACACTCAGAACAAATGAGAGCACTTTTCTAAAAACTACTAGTCTTACAGTTTTAATATAGCTACTTATTCTATACCACCTTCCCCTTCCAATATGCAAGTGCTCATTTTTCACACACCAATGACCCACAGTGGCAGCTGAAATATGGAACTCACTTCCTGGTTCCACGTTAAAATATATTTAGTAGCCCTGGCTCAAAAATTAGCGAAAAACTATAAAACTTGCATCTGAATTGTAGAAGACCTTCTTCCTTTGTTGCAGTAGGTCTTTGAAGACTTCAACATTGATAGGGCATTGGAACAATCTTGGATAATTCAGAGGTCTAAAGGCTAACTGCATTTCTTTTTCTGAGCAAAAGTACTGTACTTTTGAGGGATGGTTTTCCCAGATGGATTAATAAATTGTATTAACAGTATGTCAACATAATACCATCAGGGAAAAAAAGTTGTTTCAGAAATCATGGGGTGTGGGAATTGTCTTATCCAGCAACTGTTGTTTGATTTAAATTATTTTGTTCCAGCAGTTCTGAAAAGCACCTAACCTAAAATAATTAGTACCAGTTATCACACAGTTGATTAAGCATGCAGGTAATTGGTTACTGTGAAACTTGCTGTTTGTTCCTTGTCAATTTATTAATGTTAATGGTTGATGCTTCGACTTGTTGGGGGTTTATGGTTTGGTTTTCTTTGTGTTTGGATCTGTAGAGAAGTTAGTATCACTTAGGAAGGAAAAATGGGCAATACACGTTCCATGGATGGTGATGAAGTTGAAAGAGGCCTAGAGTTCTTAATAACTAAAATCTGAGTCCAAGTATCAGCTGTCGGACCTCCAACTCTAGGACCCTGGTCAGATTGCACCTTGAATCCTGTGTCTGGTCAAAACAAAACAAAATACTGCAGATGCCGGAAAATAAATAAAACCAGAAAATGCTGGAAGTACTCAGCCGGTCTGTCAACTTCTGTGGTGAAAGAAACTGAGTTAACATTTCGGGTCTGTATGTTTCATCTGATGAAGGGCCCTAGCTAGTATTGTAAGGTCTGAGTATGGAGAAAAACTAAAGAGACTTGGGCTTTTTAACCTGGAAAGGGGGAATCTGAGTGGTGTCTTGTTGTGATGTACAAGATAGTAAATAGTATACAAAAGGTAAATATGGAAAACTACTTCACATGAAATTACAGAACTAGGATGAGCAAATTTCTTCAGTGGTCAATATTTGAAATGGATATGCAGATAGAATAGTGGAGAGTAAAATCCTGGAATCACTTGTGTATATTGTCACGCCATCTTGCTTTGTTGAGTGATAATTTTCTTTAATGCACTGACTGGAGATCTGAATTTATATTTTTTTGAAGAAATTTTAAAAGAACTGATAAAAAAAGATAGCTTTGCTGGCAGTTTAGGATGGTAACCTAATTTGCAACACTATCCTATATTGCAAAGCTTGTGAGGTGGAGACAAAATGTCTGCTCATTTCCCAGCAAGAGCCAAGGCCCAGGAAGTTTAAGGGAACTACCTGTTGTTTTTAGCAAGAGGGAAATACTGCTGACTGCTATGTTTGAATTATTCAGTGACTGTCATGTGACAAGCCCCTCCCATCTGTGGTTTTAAGCTCGTGTCTTTGCAGTAGAAGAAAGGGAAGATTCTGGACTCTAATACGTGCAGACCCGAGTGGGGGTCTCTCTCGCTCTCTTGCTTGCTTTCTCTTTTTCTTTTTCTCTCCATTCTAGCTTGAAAGCTTTCAAATCCTGCCTGTTGACTGACCACCTTTGCATACTCCAGCTACAATCAGAAACTTCGTTGGAGGAAATCATCCACATCGCTGTTCCCCAAGCGATCCACCGAACTAATCATCTACCTCTTCAAACAAAAAGCCTCAGGACTACTGAATTCAACTAGAAGCCAGCCAAATCACCAAACCCCACAGACAGTATACCCCTTTTTATGGACTCTAACTCGACCAATCTACTGTTCCCCACTCTGTAACCTATTTGTGTGTGTGTGTGTAAACCTCTAGTGTGTGTGTATTATTAGTTCGGTTTAGGTACAATAAAGTTAACCTCTTTATCTGTTAAACTCAAGAAAACCTGTCTGGTTTTTGTTCACAGCAAGTAAGTAATCAAACACCTACTGAATTGGCCAATACATCCACTTTAAGAATTAAACCAGCTGTGGTCAAACAAGTAGAGGGAAAAGAGGGAAGCCCTTTGACCCCTCCTCACTTGACTGTAACATATATAAAAGAAAGCTGCAATAGGGATCTTTAGGACCGTTCTGGATGGGTGAATAACTTTACTCCTCTATTTATCTTGTGACTGTATTGCCAATCCATCTTCATTTCAATATAGCCCATTGTTTTTTTTTTCAGGTTCTTTTGATCTTCTGATATACACAGACAAAGACCTGGAGGTACCAGAAAAATGGGAAGAATCAGGGCCACAGTTTATTAACAACTCCGAAGAAGTTCGCTTGCGATCTTTCACCACCACCATACACAAAGTGAATAGTATGGTTGCATACAAAAAAATTGATTCTTTCTAATGGTCTGCAATGTATAGAATTGTTGTTCTTGTACAGAAACTCTTTGTATAAATTTATGTCACTGCCAGTTTGTGGATACTTAGGAATACGACAGTAAAGCATCTAGATTGTATTTGTCTGAATCTTTGTTTCCTATTGTAAAACAGCAGTTCCCCATAGTTGGAGAATTTTCTTTTTAACTTTTGCTTTCCTTAGTGTATAATTCAAAAAATATTTCAACAGAATGTTAAGATACTTCAGTATTTACATTAGAAGCATTACAGTTTCTTGAACTTATTCCCACACTTGGTTCAGATTCTGGGGACTGCTGATGTTACATTAGTGATGCTGTTAACTGTGACGAGTTATCTTGCCTGCTTGCACTGCTATGTAGATTGAGGAGGCACCACTCCTTTTTGTGCTTTTCCATCTTTTAAAATACTCATGTGGCACACAATTCACTGATTTCCCCTCTACTGACGATGTTTTCTGTTGGTTGGTAATGGGTTGTGTTTTTTATGTAAAGCGAGTAAAAGGCAGCCTTTGCCTTTATTTTACTGAGGCTAGTGTAAATGAGAATGACCTTGAGATGACATATTAAAGGCAGTATTGGTTGTATTTGTGTTCTAGGAATCAGAGTGACACCAGCAGAATTCCACTGCATTTGATTCTTGCGCTTTTCAAATCCCCAGTCCAACACTGATGTTGAAAATTCAGTGTTAATAGCAGACTATATGATGCATCATTTTCTCTCTGAAAATGTAGATACCATCATAACAGATACGTTTCTTTAGTTCTTGCCCACATGTCAAATTAATTCTGCACTAATTGTGGGGTACTGACATTTGAAATACTTGTTTTCATTCTTTATTATTCAATCCACTGTTGTCGTTATTGGATGTATTTCAATTTTTAAATGTATTTGTGATTTTTTTTTTAAAGTGAGAAAATCTGTGGTAATGACTAGGTATATAGTGTCTTTTCTCAGTGAGGAAATGGTCTTGATGTTACTTTTGAAGATTAGAATGTTCACTTTTTTTCATCTCTAGCACATTCTAGTTCTGCAGAAGTCGACTGTATTGAGTGCTTTTCAACTTTTAAGATGATGAAAACCTGCAGTATAACCTCTATGTACTATAGACCAAAGATCAATTAACCTTAAGGAAAGACTCAATCTATCCTTCATCTTTCCACAATTTTTATAAACTAACTGGCACCAGCTAGATATATCATCCATCATTTGCTGTTAGAACTTGTATATAGGCTGTGCTGTATTTGTCAACATTACCAGTAATATGGATAGAAAACTAGTGAAAATTAAATCTTAAATAAAAACAACATTCCGGAAATACATAGCGTCTGAAAAAGTAAAAAGCTGGATTAATACTTTGTGAATAGAACCATTTTTAGTATTTCGTAAAGTCTTTCTCCTTTGCTACTTAAAATCACATCAATTTGTTCAGATGTATGTATGAATTTCTAAAAGGTGTTTGATAAGGTACTGCATAGGAGAATTGTTGATAAAATTCCGATTATATTATATATATATACACATATACACACACATATTTTGCAGTAAGAATAATGATGGGGCTATCAGCACTTAACGTTATGAAGTAAATTAGACAGCAATTTCTGCAGTTAAACATGGAAGTCAGCAAGTTGCTGTCCAACTTGCCTTGCTCCTCCACAAGCTTTGTTAAAATGGTACCTTGTGAATAGATTCAGCATTCAAACACATGAAGGGCTTGAAGTTGCGGTACTTAACCTACTTGTTTTCCGCTAAAACTGCCAGAAAATGTTGGGGCTGGTGATTTAGATGTAAGTGAATTTTTAATGGCATGATGAGTCTTAATTGGTACCAAACAACCTCTGGCCCTGAAAATTTAATTTTAGAAGTGTGAAGTCTCAGTCCTCCATAATCTGTTGTTGGAGATTAAAACAATGTCTCCATCTCTCAGTCCCATCTTTCCCTTTTTAGTTTGCTTTCTGTACGTGATTTTACATTGAATCAAGTATTCTAATTTATACCCCTGGCTTAGATTCTGTCTGTGAGGATTTTTCAGTCTGGTCAAAGGGCCAGGCTGTTGCTTGCTCTGCTCTCACAAATCCCAAAACCATTGTAGAAGGCATAACAGTAAAAAAGGATCTCCAGATGCCATTATTTGCCACTGAAAAGCCTGGGCAGCTGTAAGCATGATGTACGGTGAACTTTGCTGACTGCTGAATCCTGTTCAATATTTCAAAACTTGAAAATGATACATAATTAGAGTGTGTGGTTAACTGTAAATAGAACTGCCAGCAATTTCGGGGGGGGGGGGGGGAGGAGGTGCATAGGTTAAGAGAGTAGATAGATATAATGAAATTTAATGTAGAAATGTGCAAAATAATTTTGTAGATGAATATGGAATATGTACACTAAGCAGTTAAACATTCAAGAGTAGATTCAGATACACAAATCTTTAAATATAGAGCAAGGTGGGAAGCTTTTTTTAAAAAAAGAGGTGGAATGCTAAGGTTTTTTTAAAAAAAAAATTATTTTGATGTGGATGCGTTGGCCATCCTTGGTTGTCCTGATAAGTTGGTGCAGGTCTGTCGTCTTGAATTGCTTGCAGTTCTTGTGTTTGTGATGCTTCAATAATGGTGGTAGGTGGGGAGTTTCAGGGTATTGACCCAGTAACAGTGATAAATGTGCAAGTCAGGATGGTCCGTGCTTTGAATGGAGGCTACTGGATGACATTGCTGCACTTATCTCTACCACCAAAGAAAGATCATGGAGCTGAGAGATGGTGTTGAAGTAGACTTGGCACTTAGTTGCAGTGCGTTCTATAGATACTACATACTGGTGCTCGAAAGGGTGGTCATCAAGTTCAGAGGCAGGGGCGCTGATCAAGTGGGCAGCTTTGTTCTAGATAGTATTGAGCATCGTATGTGTTACAGTTGCACGTGTGGTCTGTATCGCGCCACACTCGAGCCCTTTGCTGGTAAATAAAAATAAGCAACAACCCTAATTATAGACTCATTTATGGCATAGAAGGAGGCATTTGGCCCATCGAGTCTATGCCGGTTCTCTGTGGAGCAATCCAATCAGTCCCACTCCCCCGCTCGATTCCTGTAGCCCTGTAATTTCCTTCTGAAATTGTTGATTATTTCTGCTTCTTCCACCCCTGTGGGCTGTGAGTTCCAGGTTGTTACCACTCGCTGCATAAAAAAACTTATTTTCCATTATTGTCACTACATCATACTCCCATACTGCTACATGTGCTTGTCGCTCACCAACATTATTCACCACACTTTGCACGTTTACATATATGCATTGTAATCCCATCTTTGCATTCATCGTAACTCTTCTCAGTCTGTTCCTATCTATGGGTGGCGCAGTGGTTAGCACCGGCAGCCTCACAGCTCCAGTGACCCGAGTTCGATCCTGGGTACTGCCTGTGCGGAGTTTGCAAGTTCTCCCTGTGACCACGTGGGTTTTCGCCGGGTGCTCCGGTTTCCTCCCACAGCCAGAGACTTGCAGGTTGATAGGTAAATTGGCCATTATAAATTGCCTAGTATAGGTAGGTGGTAGGGGAATTGAGGGAAGGTGGGGATGTGAGAGGGTAATGGGATTAATGTAGGATTAGTATAAATGGGTGGTTGATGGTCAGCACAGAGTCGGTGGGCCAAAGGGCCTGTTTCAGTGCTGTATCTCTAAATAAAAAATAAATAATATGTAACTACTGCCTTCTCTAGTACTGTCCAACACTCACATCATGCACCTTATTCTTTTTTTCTACTTTTATATGTTGGTGCCCCACCCCTCTGCCAATTTTGTTTAAATCTTCCCCAAAGTTTGCGGACAACATAAAGGTTGGTGGAGTTGCGGATAATGATGAGGTGAAGGTGCTAAATTGGGGGAAGGCTAATTATAACAATATTAGGCAGGAACTGAAAAATGTAGATTGAGGGTGGCTGTTTGAGGGTAAATCAACATCTGACATGTGGGAGTCTTTCAAACGTCAGCTGATTAGAATCCAGGACCAGCATGTTCCTGTGAGGAAGAAAGACAAGTTTGGCAAGTTTCGGGAAGCTTGGATAACATGGGATATTGTGAGCCTCGTCAAAAAGAAAAAGGAAGCATTTGTAAGGGCTGGAAGGCTAGGAACAGATGAAGCACTTGAGGAATATAAAGACAGTAGGAAGGAATTTAAGCAAGGAGTTAGGAGGGCTAAAAGGGGTCATGAAAAGTCATTGGCAAACAGGATTAAGGAAAATCCCAAGGCTTTTTATACATATATAAAGAGCAAGAGGGTAACCAGGGAAAGGGTTGGCCCACTCAAGGACAGAGATGAGAATCTATGCGTGGAGCCAGAGGAAATGGGTGAGGTGCTAAATGAGTACTTTGCATCAGTATTCACCAAGGAGAAGGACTTGGTGGATGATGAGCCTAGGGAAGGGAGTGCAGATAGTCTCAGTCATCTTATTATCAAAAAGGAGGAGGTGTTGGGTGTCTTGCAAAGCATTAAGGTAGATAAGTCCCCAGGGCCTGATGGGATCTACCCTAGAATACTGAGGGAGGCAAGGGAAGAAATTGCTGCGGCCTTGACAGAAATCTTTGCATCCTCATTGGCTACAGGTGAGGTCCCAGAGGACTGGAGAATAGCCAATGTTGTTCCTTTGTTTAAGAAGGGTGCTAAGGATAATCCAGGAAATTATAGGCCGGTGAGCCTTACGTCAGTGGTAGGGAAACTATTAGAGAGGATTCTTCGGGACAGGATTTACTCCCATTTGGAAACAAACAAACTTATTAGAAAGAGTCAGCATGGTTTTGTGAAGGGGAGGTCGTGTCTTACTAATTTGATTGAGTTTTTTGAGGAAGTGACGAAGATGATTGATGAGGGAAGGACGGTGGATGTTGTCTATATGGACTTTAGTAAAGCCTTTGACAAGGCTCCACATGGCAGACTGGTGCAAAAGGCGAAGTCACACGGCATCAGAGGTGAGCTGGCAAGATGGATACAGAACTGGCTCTGTCACAGAAGACAGAGGGTAACAGTGGATGGGTGTTTTTCTGAATGGAGGGATGTGACTAGTGGTGTTCTGCAGGGATCAGTGCTGGGACCTTTGCTGTTTGTAGTATATATAAATGATTTGGAGGAAAATGTAGCTGGTCTGATTAGTAAGTTTGCGGACGACACAAAGGTTGGTGGAGTTGCGGATAATGATGAGGATTGTCAGAGGATACAGCAGGATATAGATCGGTTGGAGACTTGGGCGGAGAAATGGCAGATGGAGTTAAATCCGGGGCGGCACAGTGGCGCAGTGGTTAGCACCGCAGCCTCACAGCTCCAGGGACCCGGGTTCGATTCCGGGTACTGCCTGTGTGGAGTTTGCAAGTTCTCCCTGTGTCTGTGTGGGTTTTCTCCGGGTGCTCCGGTTTCCTCCCACAAGCCAAAAGACTTGCAGGTTGATAGGTAAATTGGCCATTATAAATTGTCACTAGTATAGGTAGGTGGTAGGGAAATATAGGGACAGGTGGGGATGTTTGGTAGGAATATGGGATTAGTGTAGGATTAGTATAAATGGGTGGTTGATGTTCAGCACAGACTCGGTGGGCCGAAGGGCCTGTTTCAGTGCTGTATCTCTAATCTAAAAAAAAATGTGAGGTAATGCATTTTGGAAGGTTGAATGCAGGTGGGAGGTATACAGTAAATGGCAGAACACTTAGGCGTATTGACAGGCAAAGAGATCTGGGCACACAGCTCCACAGGTCACTGAAAGTGGCAACGCAGGTGGATAAGGTAGTCAAGAAGGCATACGGCATGCTTGCCTTCATCGGTCGGGGCATAGAGTATAAAAATTGGCAAGTCATGTTGCAGCTGTACAGAACCTTAGTTAGGCCACACTTAGAATACTGCGTGCAATTCTGGTCGCCACACTACCAGAAGGACGTGGAGGCTTTGGAGAGGGTACAGAGGAGGTTTACCAGGATGTTGCCTGGTCTGGAGGGCATTAGCTATGAGGAGAGGTTGGAAAAACTCGGATTGTTTTCACTGGAACGACGGAGGTGGAGGGGCGACATGATAGAGGTTTACAAAGTTATGAGCGGCATGGACAGAATGGATAGTCAGAAGCTTTTTCCCAGGGTGGAAGAGTCGTTTACTAGGGACATAGGTTTAAGGTGCGAGGGGCAAAGTTTAGAGGGGATGTGCGAGGCAAGTTTTTTACACAGAGGGTGGTGAGTGCCTGGAACTTGCTGCCAGGGGAGGTGGTGGAAGCAGATATGATAGCGACGTTTAAGAGACATCTTGACAAATATATGAATAGGAAGGGAATAGAGGGATATGGGCCCCGGAAGTGCAGAAGATGTTAGTTTCGGCAGGCATCAAGATCGGCACAGGCTTGGAGGGCTGAATGGCCTGTTCCTGTGCTGTGCTGTTCTTTGTAATCACACTAGTGAAACTCCCCGCGAGAACATTGGTCCCAGTCTTGTTTAGATGCAACCTATACCCTTTGAATAGCTGCCTCCTTCCCCAGAACTGGTCCCAATACCCCAAGAACATGAAGCCCTCCCTCCTGCACCATGATTCAAGCTTTGTATTAATCCTCCCTTTCTTCTTATTTCTACTTTTGTTAGCGTGTGACATTGGGAGTAATCCAGAGATGATTACCTTTGAGATCCTATTCTTTAACTCCCCGTCCCCTCCCCCAGCTCCTGAAAATCTTACTGTAGGACCTCAACACCTGCCCGTGCTATTTTTTTGGTACCAGCGTGAACCACAACTTCTAGCTCTCTCCCTTCCCCCAGCAGAATATCCTGAACCCTCTCTGATCTCCTTTACCCAGACACCAGGGGGGCAACGTACCACGTGGAACTCACAATGTCTTTTACAGAAATGCCTGTCTGCCCCTCTGACTACGGAATCTCCAATAAATGCATTTCTATGCTTTGCTGCTTCCTCCTGTACAGTCCCTTGCCCATTGGTGCCCTGGTCTGGACTGCACTCCTTCAGGGTATTGCCACTCCCAGCCATCTCCAATGCTGAATACCTGTTTTGAAAGTGGCACATACATTGAAGACTCTTGCACCTCGTGCCACTTCCTAGTCTTCCAGATGACCACCCACCTAGTATTCTGAACTCTTACTGCCTGTGGGGTGACCACCTCCTGGCAAGTATGATCCTGGAAACTACTACTCCCTGATGCTTCGCAATGACTCCAGCTGCCCTTCAACCTCAGAAATCCTGAGCTCGAGCTGAAGCAGCTGAGGATGCTTCCTACACACGTGGTCGCTCAAGACACATGAAGTGTCCTGGAGTTCCCACGTGATGCATGAATTGCAAGCAACAGGTTGCAGCTGCCCATCCATGATTTAAAAAAAACCTTATTTCCTCTTTTGCAATTTATTTAGTAGCTTGTTTAAACTATTAATTTTAATTAATGCCACTCAACCTACTTTGTGCTAATACTCTTATTAATTCACTTACTGTTATAGATACCCTGACTATTTTAATTGCCTAGCTCAAAATTTGTACGAATGCCCGAGTTTTGAGAGTAAAAGGGAAACAATCACCAACCAATCGCTTACCTGCTTTCCTATGGTCTTGTCTTTTTAATACTATTAAGTATATCCTACCCTTAATTCAGTTATTTGATTCTAATTATTTGACAATTCAAAATGTTTTAACACTAAATCCCCATCATTTTGCTGTTAGTTACAATGCTTAAATAATTGGATAATTCAAACAACACAAAAATTATTTTGAATTGTTGGGAGTTGCCTATAGTAGTAGGCTTATAAATTATGATGTAACTTTGTGGTAGAATGACAGAACCCCTAGAGAAATTAAGTAAACTTATGGCAGGAGAGCGTAAGAATCCTTGCAGAATTTCAGGCTGTTAAATTTCATTTTGCAGCAATGCATTGAGTTGAGCCACTAGGTGGTGCTGTCCTGGTGTTATGGGTGGTGCAAATACTAAGTAAGTAGAAACAGGAATTTATCATGCATGATAATGAAACCAAGACTCACTACCATTTAAACATGTCACACAGTGTTACTGAAGCCTTGTGGACACGGTAGCTCTGATTTTCTGATCTCACAAGAATTGGGGCTGTGTATTCTTGCATGAAGAGGGAGGAGGAACAGGGCCACATGGAATTTTGCAGGGTCCATCTCTTTCCCCCAAACCCCACCCAATCTCTTTTGGGAGTCAGAGTTGCAAGCCGTCTAGTTGCCAAATCTGCCCAATCAACAGCACTTAAAGTGAGAACAACCTTGCTTTAAGCCTTTTTTCCCCCCTCCCACAGTAAATCAGTGTTTTCCTTCTGGAAGAATTAATGGAAGGACCAATGTGGGCAAAACTACCCCTTTCAGTGATGAAGCTCAGATAGTCTGCGATAAGAAGTGCAACAAAGGAGGGTGATTCTGGGGCAGAGAGCCACTCTGTTGCAGATACTGTAGTAAAAGCTGCCTGGAAGGACATGGTGGAGTGGAACAATGCTGTATTCCAGGTCTGTCAGATATCAAACAAAACAGACTCCTTTTCATATATGCTGCCTCGTTCCTCAGCGAAGGTCTGACACATAAGATCCTTTGCTCCCCTCCCTCAGATGCAGGATGAGGAAAATTTGTCTCCCTTTTCAGTCTTGAAGGTGCAGGACACCTATGCTCTAGAGCCTCCAAACACTTTTTGTGCTTAGAAATGTTTCCAGCAAAGAGGCAAGGCAGTTCTTTGTTTTTGTGAACTGCGGACCTGGAAGGAAAGTGTTGTGGTCACAGGTCTGCTCTTTGAGATGTTGTATGAAATGTGATAATATTCTTCACTGTGTTCTGCTAACAGCTGAAGACTGTGTATAACCACCAGGATCACAGGTAGAAGCCCAGCAATTTTCAATCCCTTCTTCCACAGGAGGAAATGATCCTTGCGCCTTGGGACAGTTTACTCTGTTAAGAGCACTGTATAAACACAAATTGTTGCTGAACTCCCATGTGGAAGTTATCAATGAGGACAAGTTTGGAGGTATAGGGCTGAATTTTCCCCACAGAGGTGAGAAACAGGAAGCCTGTTATTGGGTCAGAAGCCTGCCTCCAGGGAGAAACTGATTAAAGTTCAGATTTTCGCAGGGGTGAGCCCTTATTTCATATGGAGATGGTTTTCCTGTCCACTTAGAGCCAGTGGGGCAGGAACAGAGGCGGGTCAGGTAAAGATGCCCCACAGCAGCTTCACTGAGGCTGCTGATTGTCCTGAGAGAGAGATCTGCATTTTGTGCCAGTCTTGCACTTCACAGGGGAGCTGGAGGCCTGGCACCCGGAGCAGAGCAGACCTTCGCTTCATCGATGCCTACCTGGATCTAATGTTTGAGCTCGTGAGGGAGAGGAGGGAGGTCCTTTCCCTGGAAAGTGGCAGAATGTGGCCACCTTGTGCAGCAGGGGCACCTCACTGTTCAGCATCATCTCCCTCCAATTCCTTGTCCTCGCTTACCTCCCCTGATGAGCTGTCACCTTCCAGGGCCTCACTGTCTTTAAGGTCCACACTTCTGGAGGGCCATGTTACGGAGAGACCAGCATATTGACCGAGTACCTTGCAGGAGGGTATTGGAGGGCGCTGCCCGACCAGTCCAGGCATCAAAACTGAATGTTCGGAAGCGTGATGGCCTGCTCAATGGTTGACCTGCTGAGCAGATAGCATTGGCTCTATTGCCTCAGCTGGGGCTCTCATTGAGGGGTCAGTGGCCATCCCTTCAAGGATCAACCCCTGGGCTGCAGGATCCATCCACGCACTTTGAAGGTTAAAGTGAAGATCCAAGGTAGCCTGGACTGACCTATGATGCCAGGCAAGCGAGTGCACATATGGAGGAAGCTCTTGTTGTGATCGCAGACCAGTTGGACATTGAAGGAATGGAAGCTTTTCCTGTTGATGGATAATACTGGCCAGTCACTGGCTATCTTGATGGCAACATGTGTGCAATTGATGATGCCCTATATGGGGGAATCCTGCGACAGAGGCAAAACCCAAATGCCCTCTGTCCCTGAAAGGCTGTATCTGTTGTTAAATGAATGTGCTGTCCAGCTCTGGCAAACGGCATCAGTGACCAACGAGATGCAGTGGTGTGTTGCCATTTCTGAGATGCCACTAAGGTCTGCAGCTGATTGCTTCTGGCTCCTTCCGAGGAAGAAGTTCAAGGCCACAGTGACTGATGACCACTGTCAGAGCACACCAACCCGTGCTGCAAGGTGCAAGGTCTTCGGCGACAAGAGCACTGATGCCTGTGACCATCTGCCTGGAGGGTCGCAGTCTCAGTCATCTCGGGGTACTTCCGTCTTCGGCGGTCGATCCTGTGTTGAGGGTTTGACCTCCGATGCCTTCCTGCTCTTCTTTCCTCCCTGTGCCCTCCTGATGCCTGAGGTTCAGCCCTTCCTGTGAAGGGTGTTTTCCTTTGTCACTGGACCCAAAAACTGACAGTCCTGCCCCAATTGCCAGCTGGAGGCTTCCTTCTGGGCAGGTGGTCACCCATTGTCCTTGTCAGCCTTGCCCCTGAGGAGGCCCCCTCACCACTGCTACGATCCCAGCAGCGACGGGAAGAGGCCCTTTAATTGGCTGTTTCAAGGCCACTTAAGGGCCTCATTTGGTGTCTGGGTTGTCCACCTATCCCACCCCAGGAAGATCGCTTGGTGACCGGGGTAAGCGATGGGCCCTCTGTCCTGTTGCTCCCCTGCCATCTGTAGCGATGCTCCCTGCCCCCTGCCTCCAACCCCGCCTCAGGGGGCCACATAAAAACCTAGCCATCATGGGAGTTGATTTCCAAAAATATAGTGATCCATGGAGCGAGCAGCATCTCCAGGGGAGCCACGAAGCAATGAGGGATCAAATGCAAAACAGCACTCTCACAGCATTGCAATAGATACCCAAGTATCAGAATCTATCACTGCCAGATTGGAAAAGCTAAGCGACATTTTTTGGAATGATGGCAGTGACGGCAGATTTCACGAACATTTCAGTTTTTTTGTAGGCATTTTATTTTTTTTTAAATGTGAAATTTTATTTTCCTCTTCATTCGATGTATTGAGGGAGACCATAATTACACAGACTGATCTAATTATGGAGCCAGCATTGTATAGGAGTTTTAGGGCTCCACTTCCAACAGTTTCAGAAAAAAAAATGGAGTGAAATAGGGTTGTGTCCTCGCCCCCACTCTGTTTGTCATTTTCTTCTCCATGTGCCTGACCTTCGCCTTCCCTGTAGATATGGAAGGAGTTTACTTGCACACTAGGTCAGAAGGCAAGCTCTACAAGTTATCAAAGCTGAAATCAAAGACAAAGACACATCACGTCCTGTTCAGAGAACTCCTCTACGCTGATGCTGCTGCTCTAGTGGCTCACATGGAAACTCAGCTACAAAGACTCATGGATTGTCTCTCCCGTGCCTGTAACTTGTTCTCCTTGACTATAAGCGTCAAGAAAACCGTGGTTATGGGACAAGGTGTTGCATCTCTGCCATGGATCACACTAAATAACATCTCACTGGAAGTGGTTGGAACATTCTGCTACCTTGGGTCCACGGTGACAGACAATCTGTTCCTTGATGCAGAGCTCTATACACGCATAGGGAAAACAGCTACCACCTTTGACCGATTTGTGAAACGTGCATGGAGTAACATGACGCTGAAGCTTAGGACCAAGCTCATGGTTTATAAGGCCTGTGTTCTCAGCACCTTGCTGCATGCCTGTGAAACATGGGCGACTTACAGCTACCAGGAAAAGAAGCACAATAATTTCCATCTTCGCTGTCTGCAGCACATTATGGGTGCATCCTGGCAGGACAGAATCACATATGTGGCAGTCCTCTCAAAAACAGAACTCCCAAGTGTGTTGGCACTAATCGAACAGAGGACATATCCGCAGGACGGAGGACAGTCGCATACCCAAGGACCTTCTGTATGGTGAGGTAGCTGGAGTTAGACAACCAGTGGCACACCCAAAGCTCTGCTTTGAGGATGCTCGCAAGTATGATATGAAGGCCCTAAATGTCGACAATCGCACTTGAGAGTCACTAGCTGGCAAAAGAGGGAAATGGCAACATTTCCTGTGGACTGCTGTGCACCACCACCATGACCAGTTGCTACAGCAGCTTGGCAACAGGCACCAACATCAACAACAACAACTCACAGCATCACTCGGCAGCTTCACGTGCAGCACTTGTGGCAGAACCTGCCTCTCAAGCATTGTCCTTCACAGTCATCAACAGAGGTTCCAAGAGAAGATACCCCACCTAAATGGATTGTTTGTGGCATGTCCATCATAGATGGAAGGATGCCAACCATTATATAGGATATCAACTTTGGATGAAAGATGAAGGATAGAAGTCCATGTTTACTGGAGTAGTTCTATATGACTGCTTTAGACCACTGACCCTGCATGATCATCATAATCCTCCTTTCTTCCTCCCCACTTGCTGTCAGCCAGCTTTCTCATTGGCCTTGGCATCCATCAGCTGTGTGTTCTCCTTCTTTGAATTGCTGAATTATGCAGTATGCAACAAACAGTCATGATTGAGGTGGGTGAAAACTGTCATTCTCTTAGTACCAATGACCAGTGCTGGCACTGTGAACTACAGAATGAAAGCATCACAAGTGATCCCTGGATAATAGGCATTATTATGCAGGAGAGCATTTTGTAGTCAGAAACCTCCTGCGCATTAATGGATCCCCTTCTGTCCGTGTAAGCAGTGGTGTTATCGAGAGACCTCATTTGCTGTGTGGGTTCAATCTATAATTCCTTGGCATCTTGAGAAGCCTGCAGGTGATAAGACTACTACTTCCTCTCCAACTGACCTCTCCAACATGCCAGAAAGTCCAATGAATACTGTCGCTCTTACTCAAGCCCGACCACTCCTCCAAACCCTCCCTCAGAAAAGTGAAAGTGTTCCTTCTAAAGGAGCCAAAATGCAAAGGGAGCAAAAATTACCTTCCTCTCTGGGGCATCATAACCACTAATCGGCAGTTTGCTCTCACCAGCTGTATGTTGCTGAGTCCTGCTGAGAGATAGGGATGCAAGAACTCTCGAGGTAAGTAGTCCCTTGCCCTCACCTAGCCTTGCCCCATCCTATTCTACTGACTGTGCAAAGAGTTAGCAGGGGCTCTGCCTCTTCAAAACCCCCTGGCTGAAGGCTGGTACCTGTATGATAAGATTTTGTCCAATTTTCGAGCCCTACCAAAGTTACAATGCGAATGTGCCAGAAGTGCCGTGTATTTTTGGCTTCTAATGTATGGTGTAGATTGGTAGCACCACAGTTCACACCTGCAAAACTACAGTCACTTTGTTCAGTATTTCATCAATGCTGCTATAAGAATGCACTAACAGGCGGCTAGGCATTTTCCCATGGACATGTAGGAAGATTTGGAGGACCTTCTCTTGTGCCACTCTGAGTAACATTGACACAGGCCCAGAAACAGACTGTCCATGACTCTTTTGGCACAGGAAGGCGCTCGGCACTGGTCACCCTATTGTGTTGGTCAGTATTCTAAATAGCATTGTGTTGTGCTTGAATGTTTTGTGAATGCTTATATAAATCAGAGACTATGTGGAGTCATGCCAGACTAATTCGTTGTACGAAATACTTTGAGATGTTTTGGTATGAATATTTTATTAAAATTATATTTATAACTGATTAAATTGGAGCCTAGGATATAGTCATACAGCATAGAAACAGGCCCTTCGGCCCATTGTGTCTGTGCCGGCCATCAAGCACCTACCTGTTCTAATCCCATTTTTCACCACTTGGCCTGCAGCTTTGTATGCTATGGTGTTTCAAGTGCTCATCTAAATACTTCTTAAATGTTTTGATGGTTCCTGCCTCTACCACCTCTTCAGGCAGTGCATTCCAGATTCCAACCACCCTCTGGGTGAAAAACCTTTTCCTCAAATCCCCTCTAAACCTCCTGCCCCTTATCTTAAATCCATGCCCCCTAGATATTGACCCCTCCACTAAGGGAAAAAGTTTCTTCCTATCTAATCTATCAATGCCCTTCATAATTTTGTATACCTCAATCATGTCCTCCCTCAGCCTTCCCTGCTCTAAGGGAAACAACCCTAGCCTTTTCAGTCTCTCTTCATAGCTGAAACGCTCCAGCTCAGGCAACATCCTGGTGAATCTCCTCTGCACTCTCTTCAGTGCAATCACATTCTTCCTATAGTGTGGTGACCAGAACTGTACACAGTACTCCAGCTGTGGCCTAACTAGCGTTTTATACAGTTCCATCATAACCTCCCTGCTCTTATATTCTATGCCTTTCTAACCATCTTATCTACCTGAGCTGCTGCCTTCAGTGATCTATGGACAAGTACACCAAGGTCCCTCTGACCTTCTGTACTCCCTAGGGTCCTACCATCCATTGTACATACCCTTGCCTTGTTAGTCCTCCCAAAATGCATCACCTCACACTTCTCAGGATTAAATTCCATTTTCCACTATTCCGCCCATCTTACCAGCCCATCTATATCGTCCTGTAATCTAAGGCTTTCCTCCTATTTACGACACCACCAATTTTCATGTCATTCGTGAACTTACTGATCATGCCTCCTGTATTCACGTCTAAATCATTAATATACACTACAGACAGCAAGGGACCCTGCACCGATCCCTGCGGTACATCACTGGTCACAGGCTTCCACTCGCAGAAACAACCCTCGACCATCACCCTTTGCCTCCTGCCACTAAGCCAATTTTGGATGCAATTTTCCAAATTGCCCTGGATCCCATGGGCTCTTACATTCTTAACCAATCTCTCATGCGGAACATTATCAAAAGCCTTACTGAAGTCCATGTAGACTACATCAACTGCTTTACCCTCATCTACACATCTAGTCACCTTCTCGAAAAATTCAATCAAGTTAGTTAGACATGATCTCCCCCTGACAAAGCCATGCTGACTATCACTGATTAATCCCTGCCTCTCCAAGTGGAGATTAATCCTGTCCCTCAAAATGCTTTCCAATATTTTCCCAACCACTGATGTTAGACTCACCGGCCTGTAATTACCTGGTTTATCCTTGCTACCCTTCTTGAATGATGGTACCATATTTGCTGTCCTCCAGTCCTCTGGTACCTCTCCTGTGGCCAGAGAGGATTTGAAAATTTGTGTCAGAGCCTCTGCTATCTCCTCCTTTGCCTCACAAAACTGCCTGGGTTACATCTCATCTGGGTCTGGGGATTTATCCACTTTTAAGCCCACTGAAACAGCTAATACTTCCTCCCTTTCAATACTAATATGTTCAAGGAGATCACAATCCCTCTCCCTGATCTCTACACCGACATCGTCCTTCTCCATAGTGAACACAGATGAAAAGTCATCATTTAAAACCTAACCTATATCCTCTGGCTCCACACACAGATTGCCAATTTGATCCCTAATGGGCCCTACTCTTTCCCTGCTCATCATCTTGCCCTTAATACTTTTATAAAATGCCTTAGGATTTTCCTTTATCTTGCCCGCCAGTGTTTTTTCATGTCCCCTCTTCACTCTCCTAATTACTTTTTTAAGTATCCCCTACACTTTCTATACTCTAGGGCCTCCGCTGTTTTCAGCACTCTGAATCTGCCATAAGCCTCCTTTTTTTTCCTTATCCAATCCTCTATATCCCTCAGCATCCAGGGTTCCCTGGACTTGTTGGTCCTACCCTTCACTGGGTACATGTTGGCTTTGAACTCTCACTATTTCCTCTTTGAATGACTCCCACTGGTCTGATGTAGACTTTCCTACAAGTAGCTGCTCCTAGTCCACTTTGGCCAGATCCTGTTTTATCATACTGAAATCGGCCTTCCCCCAATTCAGTACCTTTATTTCCGGTCCATCTTTGTCCTTTTCCATAACTACCTTAAATCTTACAGAGTTATGGTCACTATCCCCGAAATGCTCCCCCACTGACACTTCTACCACTTGCCCAGCGCCATTCCCTCGGTCCAGTACTGCCCCTTCTCTTGTAGGACTATCTACGTGCTGGCTCAAAAAGCTCTCCTCTATGCATTTTAAGAATTCTGCCCCCTTTAAGCCTTTTGCACTAAGACTATCCCAGTTGATATTAGGGAAGTTGAAATCCCCTACTATTATTACCCTATTATTTTTACACCTGTCTGAGATTTTCCTACATATCTGCTCCTCTATCTCTCCCTGACTGTTTGGAGGCCTGTAGAACACCACTAGATAGTGGAGCAATTTCATGCTGTTGTCACTATAGTAAAAGAATAACTTGACTGATTACCTTCAAAAACACCAAATAGCAGCAGGTCTGGGTGCTGCATTTGACTGTGCAAGCTTTATATATGCTTGTTCTCAATATACTCGATACACCCTTGGAATGTTTCTCTTCAATTCAGAATTACAATCTAATCCAGGAAGCATTTTTAGTGACCCTTGGACTGACTTTAAGAAGTTTGGCATTATCTGTTGGGTCTTTTTTGCAATTCATTCAGTGGTTTTCAGTTCTCTTAGTTTTCCCATGACACAAGATCAGTAAGTTCAGAGCACTTGGCAAAGGATTTCATTTGTCAGTGAGTTATGACATTATGCCCCTAATGAACTGCACTTATTTCTTGTATAGGTTTGCAGTAATGATGACACCATCATTAATCTTTCATTCTAATATCATTTGGCATGTCTAATACAGAGTACACTGACAGCTGGGTCCTTGCTCTTCATTCAACCGCCACCACCCCCCAACAGTGTGTATGTGTGTGTGTGTGTGTGGATGTGTATATATGGGATTGGAGTATCCAGCACACATGCAAAGTGTTTACCATACTTGGTTAGCTTAAATTTCATTTTCATAAAAGCATAAATTGCAACAAATCACTGTTAATTGATTGTCTCAAATATATAAAAGGTTGGAAATCTACCAATAAAAACAGAAAATGCTGGAAATACTAAGCCAATTAGGCAGCATCTGTGAAGAGAGAAACAGAAATAACATTTCAGGTTGATAGCATCCAGCATTTGCAGTATTTTGCTTTGTACCAATGAAGAAGTAGCAAACAGCAAAAAAAAACTAATTAATGGAAGAGAAACCAATAAATTTACTCAAAATGTTTATACTTTCTTTCAGCCATCAGTTTAGTTTAAAAACCTGGAAATATAGGGTTAAAAATAAAATTTCTAATACAGAATTATTTAGCACATAAGGAATTAAATAATATACAACAAAATTGTATCTTCTGGCCCTGAAATTCCTTGGGGTTCCACCATCTCCTTCCACTACCTCTTTGGGATCCTCAGAAATGGGGTTCTCCCCATTTCTGGGAGTATTCTGAATGTCTTCTGACGGGCTGAACTTCTGTCAGCCCTGACAAGACAAATGACAGGCCAGGGATAGGATATCCTAAGCTGGAGTTCCTGCCCCTGAGGCTTACTGGGGATGTGGCATAATAGTGTTGATTGGTATGTTGAGAAAGATGAAATGCATGTGAGCTCCACCAGTGGCATCGAACCCTGGCTAGAGGTCTGGAATTCCCTGTGGAAAACAAAATGAAAAAATATTTCTCCTGGATTAGCCTCCTAGCTCTGGGGCTAATTGCAGTATTGCCAGAGCCAGGAGCTGGAGGGGTCTTGGCAAATCTTCCTCCGATATACACATTGGGGCAGGTGATTGGTGCGAAGATTACTTGTTACAGTAGATCAAGCTTGCTATCTTCTGCAATATTATAGAGTTATGGGGCTGCACAGGTGCTAAATAGAAACCACTAGATAGAACTTGCATTTATATAGCACTTTTCACATCCCGTCAGTTAAGTACTTTTGAACTGTGGACACTGCTGCAATGTAGGAAGCACAGCAGCCATTTTGCACACTGGAAGTTCCTATAAACAACAATGAGATGAATTACCAGATAATCTGTTTCAGTGATATTGATTGAGGTATAAATATCGGCCAGGACACTGGAGAAGACTTTCCTGCTCTTCAATACAGTGCCATGGGATCTTCAGCGTTCACCTGAGGGGGAAAATGGGGCACCTCCCTCAGTACTTCACTGAAATGTCAGCCAGGACTTGGTGCTGAATATCTCTGGAGTGGGACTTCAATCCTCAACCTTCTGAATCAAAGGTGACAGTGCTATCAACTGAGCCACAGCTGACACTGCTGTTGAGTATTTTGTTTTAATAAACCGGGGCGGCACGGTGGCACAGTGGTTAGCACTGCAACCTCACAAATCCAGCGACCCGGGTTCGGTTCTGGGTCCTGCCTGTGCGGAGTTTGCAAGTTCTCCCTGTGACCGCGTGGGTTTCCACTGGGTGCTCCGGTTTCCTCCCACAGCCAAAGACTTGCAGGTTGATAGGTAAATTGGCCATTGTAAATTGCACCTAGTGTAGATAGTAGGAGAATGGTGGGGATGTGGTAGGAAATATGGGATTAATGTAGGATTAGTATAAATGGTGGTTGATGGTCGGCACAGATTCGGTGGGCCAAAGGGCCTGTTTCAGTGCTGTATCTCTCTATGACGGTATGATCACAGGCAGGTGTCTAGCTAAATTTCTGCTGCATCGGGTGGCCAGAAACAAAAGATTTGTCCAAACTGACATTTGTGTTCGTCTGCCAATGCAAATGAAATGTCTGTCTATTGACTCCATTAACCTCAGGGGTTCAGTGTTGGAGGGCATTGTTGGGCACGATGCCAGCATAACTGCAAGGATTGCTGCTTGTTGACTTCTGAGACCTGACCTAATTGAATTTTTTGATGAAGTAACAGAGAAGTTTGATGGAAGGAATGTGGTGGATGTTGTTTCAATGGCTTTTAAGGAAGCCTTTGATAAGGTACCAAATAAACGGCTGGTTAACAAAATTGAGGCTCATGGAGTAGGAGAGTCAGTGTCCAATTGGATAAAAAATTGACTTAAGGACAGAAAACAACAAGTCATAGTAAGTGGTTGTTTTTCAGACTGGAGGATGGTAGATGGTGGTGTTCCCCAAGCGTCAGTGCCGGGACCATGGTGGTTTTTGCTAGATATAAATGACTTGGATCTTGGAATATAGAGTAGAATCTCAAAATTTGCTGATGACACCAAACTTGGAGGTGTGGCAAACAGTGAAGATGATATGCACTGCCTGCAGCAGGACATAGATAGGCTTTCAAGAATGGGCAGAGAGGTGGCAGATGCAATTGAATACTGACAAGTGTCAGATAATGCATTTTGGCAGAAGGAACCACATTCCCACCACTCACCTACTAACAATCTATTAATCGGGACTTATACCTAACAGCAACATGCTTCACCTCACGCTCACACATTTAGCACTGGTGCAAGCCTGAAACCCAAATCTCACAATTTTCACACTATTCAACCATTATAGCCACATTACCGAAATAGACAACACCCACTGACAATCTTCCCTCTCTCTTGCAGGGGAATGTGGCGCATTTAGGAGGCAGCAGGAGCTAACCTGAGGGGGAGAGATGTGCCTACAAGGTCTAACCCCCATGGAGGAGACGGTGCTGGCTATTATCGGAAGAGACATTGCTGAGGTCACTGCCACCAGTGGGGCTGGTGCCATTGAAGATGTTGGTATCAGCATACCTAATCCTCCTTCCCTCATCCAGCTTCTCCCTCATCCCAAAGACGATTATGAGAAGCTGCTGATGATCTAATCGTGTACTTCTTAATTTCTCCTCTTCCCCTCACCACAACCCTATATTGACCCTTTTTCCCTTTTGGATACCCAAGAATTGCTACCTCTCCAGGCAGGGCAGGAACTGCAAGAAAGCAGTGAAGATGAAGACACACTGTCACTGAATTGCACAGTCGCAGCCACAAGTTCAGTTACTGACACTGGGCTGAATTTTACCGCCCCCACCACCCGCCCCGACGTTGGGGGTCGCAGCGGGTGGGCCCGGAAATTACTTCTGGGAGAGGCCCGCCACAGGTCTTGACGCTGGGAAGGCCCCGCCCCATTTTACTGGCAGAGGCAAGGCCTTGGGGCAGCCTGCCCCCAACCACCCCCCCCTCCCCACCCCCCCACACAGCAGCTTGGCCAAAAAAAATCTAATTTGCATATTTAAATCAATGATAATAAATGAATAATTACTTACCTCATCATGACGGCTGTCCCACACCGATATTCTGGGTGGTTGCCAGAAATCCCGTGTCTTCAGATTTCCTTTTGGGGAACCAAGGCAGAACAATGGTGGGGAGAGGGGAGGAGTGAGGTTTTCAGGGCGGCGAACGGCAAGAACAAGCGCAATTGGTTGAGGGGATGGTGGGAAGGGGTTGAAGGTTAAAGTAAAGAACGTTCGGGGGAAAGGTCATGATCGAAAATTTACTTTCATTGTGGGCTGCGGAGGAGGACAAATAATAAACTGATTATTCATTGGGGGGCTTTGGGAGAGGTGATTGGAGGTGTGAATAAAATTTTATTTTAATTTTTTGGCGAACCTGTAACTTTAAATATTAAAATGTAACAGAAGGGCCTGAAGCCCTTTAAAAATGACACCGGCGCCTGTGCAGTGGCACCAGACGCCGCAGCTGGGGACGGAATGCCCGCCCCCTCTGTCATCGGGGGCGGGCAGTCCGTTGCCTACATGTTAATGAGCCGCCGCACAAAATATCACGGTGACTCCATGGCGCACATCTTGCACATGCCCCGTGCACCTTTTTGATCAAGCAGTCTGCTTTGTCCTGGATGGTGTCGAGCTTCTTGAGTGTTGGAGCTGTACTCATCCAGGGAAGTGGAGAGTATTCCATCACACTCCTGACTTGTGCCTTGTAGATGGCAGGCTTTGGGGAATCAGGAGGTGAGTTACTCGACACAGAATTCCCAGTCTGACCTGCTCTTTCAACCACAGTATTTATATGGCTGGTCCAGTTTAGTTTCTGGTCATTGGTAACACCCCCAGGATCTTGATAGTGGATTCAGTGATGGTAATGTCATGGAATACTAAGGGGAGATGGTTAGATTCTCTCTTATTGGAGATGGTCATTGCCTGGCACTTGTGTTGCGCAAATGTTAGCTGTCACTTATCAGTCCAAGCCTGAATGTTGTTCAGGTCTCACTGCATATGGACACAGACTGCTTCAGTATCTGAGGATTTGTAAATGGTACTGAACATTGTGCAATCATCAGTGAACATCCTGACTTCAGACCTTATGATGAAGGGAAGGTCATTGACAAAGCAGCTGAAAATGGTTGGACCTAGGACGCCACCCTGAGGAACTCCTGCAGCGATGTCCTGGGACCGAGATGATTGGCCTCCAACAACCACAACCATCTTCTTTTGTGCTAGTTATGACTCCAACCAGTGAAGGATTTTCCCCCAATTCCCATTGACTTCAATTTTTCCAGGGCTACTTAATGCCACACTCGGGTCAAATGCTGCCTTGATGTCAAGGACAGTTACTCTCATCTCCCCTCTTAAGTTCAACTATTTTGTCAATGTTTGGACTAAGGCTGTAATGAGGTCAGGAGCCGAGTGGCCCTGGCAGAACCCAAACTGACCATCTAAGTCCCATTGATTGCATTAATATGAACATTCCAAATATCTATGAATTTTTATTAAATTGATCTTGAGTAGAGATTTTCTCTTAAAAACCCACTATAAACAAAACAAGGATGAAGTCAGAAAAATGGAATGAGATCAGTATTAAATGCTTCTGCAATCTTTATTATGCACTTAACCCTTCCAATAGTATTGTTATACATTGGGAAAAAGGCTGCCCAAACCGTGAAGGATAAAATACATATAACATCTCTTTATTGAGATTAATTTCTACAGTGGTTGCTAAGTGACAAACATCACAGCATTTAATCAAAAATGTGCAAATACATTCAAGCAAGTTCTTGAAAAAAAAATCACTTCTGTCTGGCCTGAAAGGAATGTACCTAAAATTATGATTGATATACTGATATTAAGTCTTGATGCTTGAGTAATCTGTCTACACAGAGATTAGGCACACATTTCACATCACTCAGTGTTTAGCACAAATCTTGGTTGGCTCCAACTTGACTACTATGGGCCTGCTCCTTTCCCATGCACCTATCTGTACCCACCAACTCATCGAGGCCAGAAACTCTGGCACCTGCTGTTATCTGGGCCTGACTTTTTGGTCCCCTTACAAAAGAGATAAACAAAATCATTTTGTTTTTAAATACCCTTTCTTCAGGGCTCTGGGCTGCTTCTGAGTCGGCCAGATGGGGTCCACTTTTGCCAACTTCACGGGGATGGTATACCTCATCTGAGCATGCCAGTCTCCATAGTTTATGCTGGGTCCTATTGCAGCTGGGAAGCAGCAATTCCCTGCAAAGGATATCTTCCCTTTCAGCACTACCCCTTCTGACTTAAGGGAGCAAGGAAGGTTCCACCTCAGCCAAGATTCCATGCAAACTCCCTGTAAACTTTGAGATCAAGTCCCAGCCTATTTTCTGGGCCTTCTCCTGCATTCCCATGTAACCACAGCAAGAGTTCATCGAAAGGCCTGTGCATTTTTATGACCTTTATCCTTCACTACATTCACCGATGGCAAACTTAAATAAAAATAACGATTAGGGTATGCTGTCTGTCACTCCAACAATAATCAAAATATTTACAAGTCTGTATGGTATCCTTATTTAAAGAATACTTGTCACCAGTGCAATTTATAATTTTATCATTTCTTTCTCTCTGTTTACTGGGGTGGAGTTCCACAGATGCTGGCAGTCCTCTGCTACCTCACCCTAATGTCGAATATGTGGGATATGTCGAACATTGCTTGTTCAAGTCCTACTCAGGCCCCCTCCCTCAACTCTTTTCCGGTACATTGATGACTGTATCGATGCCGTTTCCTGCTCCCGCCCTGAACTGGAAAACTTTATCAACTTTGCTTCTAATTTCCACCCTTCTCTCACCTTTACATGGTCCATCTCCGACACTTCCCTTCCCTTCCTCGACTTCTCTGTCTCCATCTGTGGGGATAGGCTGTCTACTAATGTTCATTATAAGCCCACCGACTCCCACAGCTACCTCGACTACACTTCTTCACACCCTGCCTCCTGTAAGCACTCCATTCCATTCTCCCAGTTTCTCCGTCTCCGATGCATCTGCTCTGATGATGCTAACTTCCATGACAGCACTTCTGATATGTCTTCCTTTTTCCTCAACCGAGGATTCCCCCCCACTATGGTTGACAGGGCCCTCAACCGTGTCCAGCCCATTTCCCACACTTCTATCCTCACCTCGTCCCCTCTCTCCCAGAACCACGACAGGGTTCCCCTTGTCCTCACTTTCCACCCCATCAGCCTCCCTATCCAAAGGATCATCCTCCGCCATTTCTGCCACCTCCAGCGTGATGCCACTGCCAAAGGCACCTTCCCCTCCCTTCCCGTCAGCATTCTGAAGGGATTGTTCCCTCTGCAACACCCTGGTCCACTCCTCCATTACCCCCACCACCTTGTCCCCTTCCCACGGCACCTTACCCTGCAAGCGCAGGAGATGTAATATCTGCCCATTTACCTCCTCTCTCCTCACTCTCCAAGGCCCCAAACACTCCTTTCAGGTGAAGCAGCGATTTACTTGTACTTCTTTCAATGAAGTATATCGTATTCGCTGCTCACAATGTGGTCTTCCTCTACATTGGGGAGACCAAACGCAGGCCTAGTGACCGCTTTGCGGAACACCTCCGCTCAGTCCGAAAGCATGACCCCGAACTTCCGGTTGCTGGCTATTTCAATACACCCCACTGCTCTCATGCTCACATCTCTGTCCTGGGATTGCTGCAGTGTTCCAGTGAACATCAACGCAAGCTCGAGGAACAGCTTCTCATTTACCGATTAGGCACACTACAGGACTGAACATTGAGTTCAATAATTTCAGAGCATGACAGGCCCCCCATTTTACCTTTATCTTTAGTTATTTTTTCTTTTATGTTTTGTGTTTATTTCATTTTAGTTTGTTCAGGTTGTTTCTACCCTGCCTACCCACTTTTTTTTTCATGTTTGTGGCTTGTTCAGTTTTCTGTCCATTAACACCCTATCTGTACTAATGCTTTGTCTTTCAGCACACCATTAACATATTGTTTGCCTTTGCTCCATGACCTTCTGGTCAGTTATTCTGTGACCTCAATACTTTCTCTTTTGTTATCTCTTGCCCCACCCCTGCTTTACTTGCTTAAAATCTTTTACATTTCTTATATCTGCCAGTTCTGAAGAAGGGTCACTGACCTGAAACGTTAACTCTGCTTCTCTCTCCACAGATGCTGCCAGACCTGCTGAGTTTTTCCAGCACTTTTCTGTTTTTATTTCAGATTTCCAGCATCCGCAGTATTTTGCTTTTATTATCACCCTAATGTCTGTTCATTGTATCTGATCCTGGATAATAAAGGTCACAGATATTTTGACTACAGAAGGCTTTAAAATTAAATTGTACACTGTCATCATCTGACACCCATATGTTTTCATTTTCTAATATGGGCCATCAGGAATTGGAACAATGGCTTATTTTTACTTCTCCCTTGTTCAAGGGCATGAACATCAACAGTAAAACACAACTGCTACCTGAACCAACACCACACAAAGCAATAAAAGCAAAATACTGCAAATGCTGGAAATTTGAAATGACAACAAAAAATGCTGGAAATTGCAGGTCTGGCAGCATCTGTGGAGAGAGAAGCAGAGTTCACGTTTCAGGTCAGTGGCCTTTCATCAAAACTGACCTGATTAACACATGGGAATATGATATTATTGCTATCACAGGGACATAGTTGGGGGAAGGGCAGGACTGGCAGCTCAATATTCTATGGTATAGAATCTTCAGGCGTGACAGGGGTGGGGTGGGGGGGGGGGGGGTGCAAAAGAGGAGGTGGCATTGCACTGTTGATCAAGGAGTCAATTACTGCAGTAAGGAGGGATGATATCTTAGAAGGTGCCGCAAATGAGGCTGTTTGGTTAGGACTTAAAAACAGAATGGGGGCAATCACTTTGCTGGGAGTTTACTACAGGCCTCCAAACAGTCAGGGAGAGATAGAGGAGCAGATATATATGCAAATCTCAGAGAGGTGTAAAAATAATAGGGTAATAATAGTAAAGGATTTCAACTTCCCCGATATCAACTGGGATCGTCTGAGTACAAAAGGCTTAAAGAGGGCGGAATTCTTAAAGTGCATATAGGAGAGCTTTTTGAGCCAGCACGTAGAAAGTCCTACAAGAGGAGGGGCAGTACTGGACCTAATCCTAGGGAATGAAGTCGGACAAGTGGTAGAAGTGTCAGTGGGGGAGCATTTCGGGGATAGTGACCATAACTCTGTAAGATTTAAGGTAGTTATGGAAAAGGACAAAGATGGACCGAAAATAAAGGTACTGAATTGGGGGAAGAGCGATTTCAATATGATAAAACAGGATCTGACCAAAGTGGACTGGGAGCAGCTACTTGTGGGAAAGTCTACATCAGACCAGTGGGAGTCATTCAAAAAGGAAATATTGAGAGTTCAGGGCCAACATGTACCTGTAAAGGTGAAGAGTAGGACCTACAAGTCCAGGGAACCCTGGATGTCAAAGGATATAGAGGATTGGATAAGGAAAATAAAGGAGGCTTATGGCAGATTCAGAGGGCTGAAAACAGTGGAGGCCCTATAGGAGTATAGAAAGTGTAGGGGGTACCTAAAAAAAGTAATTTGGAGAGCAAAGAGGGGGCATGAAAAACACTGGCAGACAAGATAAAGGAAAACCCCAAGGCGTTTTATAAGTATATTAAGGGCAAGAGGATAACTCAGGAAAGAGTAGGGCCCATGAGGGACCAAAGTGGCAATCTGTGTGTGGAGCCGGAGGATGTAGCTGAGGTTTTAAATGATTACTTTTCATCTGTGTTCACTATGGACAAGGACAATATAGGTGTAGAGATCAGGGAGGGGGATTGTTATATACTTGAACAAGTTAGCATTGAAAGGGAGGAGGTATTAGTGGTTTTACTGGCTTAAAAGTGGATAAATTCCTAGGCCCAGATGAGATGTATCCCAGGCTGCTATGTGAGGCAAGGGAGGAGATAGCAGGGGCTCTGACACAAATTTTCAAATCCTCTCTGGCCACAGGAGAGGTGCCAGAGGACTGGGAGACAGTGACTGTGGTACCATCATTCAAGAAGGGTAGTAGGGATAAACCAGGTAATTACAGGCCAGTGAGTCTAATATCAGTGGTTGGGAAACTATTGGAAAAAATTCTGAGGAACAGGATTAATCTCCACTTGGAGAGGCAGGGATTAATCAAGGATAGTCAGCATGGCTTTGTCAGGGGGAGATCATGTCTAACTAACTTGATTGAATTTTTTGAGGAGGTGACTAGATGTGTAGATGAGGGTAAAGCAGTTGATGTAGTCTACATGGACTTCAGTAAAGCTTTTGATAAGGTCCCGCATGGGAGATTGGTTAAGAAGATAAGAGCCCTTGGGATCCAGGGCAAATTGGATCCAAAATTGGCTTAGTGGCAGGAGGCAGAGGGTGATGGTTGAGGGTTGTTTTTGCGATTGGAAGCCTGTGACCAGTGGTGTACCGCAGGGATCGATGCTGGGACCCTTGCTGTTTGTAGTGTACATTAATGACTTAGACGTGAATACAGGAGGTATGATCAGTAAGTTCGCAGATGACATGAAGATTGGTGGTTTCGTAAATAGTGAGGAAGAAAGCCTTAGATTACAGGATTATATAGATGAGCTGGTAAAATGGGCGGAATAGTGGAAAATGGAATTTAACCCTGAGAAGTGTGCGGTGATGCATTTTGGGAGGACTAACAAGGCAAGGGAATATACAATGGGTGGCAGGACCCTAGGAAGTACAGAAGGTCAGAGGGATCTTGATGTACTTGTCCATAGATAACTGAAGGCAGCAGCACAGGTAGATAAGTGGCACAGTGGTTCGCACCTCAGCCTCTCTGCTCCAGCGACCCAGGTTCGATTCTGGGTACTGCCTGTGTGGAGTTTGCAAGTTCTCCCTGTGACTGTGTGGGTTTCTGCTGGGTGCTCTGGTTTCCTCCCACAGCCAAAGACTTGTAGGTTGATAGGTAAATTGGCTATTGTAAATTGCCCCGAGTGTTGGTAGGAGAATTGAGGGAATATGGGATTAATGTAGGATTGGTATAAAATGGGTGGTTGATGGTTGGCACAGACTTGGTGGGCTGAAGGGCCTGTTTCAGTGCTGTATCTCTTAAAAAAAAATAAGGTGATTAGGAAGGCATATGGGATGCTTGCCTTTATTAGCTGAGGCATAGAATATAAGAGCAGGGAGGTTATGATGGAGCTGTATAAAATGCTAGTTAGGCCACAGCTGGAGTACTATGTACAGTTCTGGTCACCACACTATAGGAAGGAAGTGATTGCACTGAAGAGGGTGCAGAGTAGACTCACCAGGATGTTGCCTGGGCTGGAGCATTTCAGCTATGGAGAGAGACTGGATAGGCTAGGGTTATTTTCCTTTGAGCTGAGGAGGGACCTGATTGAGGGATACAAAATTATGAGGGGGTAGATAGGAAGAAACTTTTTCCCTTTGCGGAGGTGCCAATAACCAGGGGGCATAGATTTAAGATAAGGGGCAGCAGGTTTAGAGGGGAATTGAGGAAAATTATTTTCAGCCAGAGGGTTGTTGGAATCCAGAACACACTGCCCAAGGGGTGGTAGAGGCAGGAACCCTAACAACGTTTAAGAAGTATTTAGATCAGCACTTGAAATGCCATAGCATACTAGGCTACGGGCCAAGTGCTGGAAAATGGAATTAGAATAATTAGGTTCTTGATATCTGGCATGGACACAATGGGCCGAAGTGCCTGTTTCTATGCTGTATAACTCTATGACTCTATGAGATGCTGCCAGACCTGCTGCATATTTCCAGCATTTTTTGTTTTTACAACATAAAGGAAGATTTCCTGACTTATATGGCTCACTGCTACGGCTGGAGATGCCATTACCCACTAGACAACCCAAAGAAACTTTAAGACATTGTGGTGAACACACCAGTCCCACAAGTTAGTAGTTTGTTCAACCTCTCAGTGTTGAATGTTCGAGAAAGACAACAAAAAAAGTGAAGAGGGAGAAGAAGGAACAGGAAGGTTATATTCAGGGTATCTCAGTGCTAATGGTAAATTATCTGATTTGTGATATCTTTTTTAACAAATAAAAAAGAACTATAACTCAGAAACGTTCCAAGTACAATTTAGATTTTTTTTCAATTTGTTCTTGGGATATGGTGTCACTTGCAACAATTTATTGCCCGGCCATAGACCTTCTGAGACGATGGTACTGGGCTTTTACTTTGAACCACTGCAGTCTAAATGGTGGTGGTGCTCCCATGATGGTATTAAGTAAAGAATTCTAAGATACTGCCATAACAACAATGAAAGAACCACGATTTAAGTTAGCATGGTATACAGCTTGGAGGGGAACTTGGAGGTGATGATGCTCCATTGACATTGCTGCTCATCTTTTTTGGGGAATAGATTTGGTGGGGGTGCAGTTGAATTAACCTTGGTAAGTTGCTGTAGTGTATCCTGTAGATCATATGTACTTCAGCCACAATGTGCTATTGTTGGCGGGGGGGTGGTTATTGAGTTCAGTAGCATGGGCACCAATCAGGCAAACTGCTGCAACCTAGATCATGTCGATTGGTTTTGAGTTTTGTTGCAGCTGCACCCTTTCAGGCGAGTGGTGAGTACTCTATCACACTACTAATTTGAGCTTTGCAGATGACTGAAAGGATTTGGGCCATTAGGAGGTAAGCTACTTCTGCCTACCCAGCCTCTATCCTGCTCTTGTAATAGAACAGAAATAAAAACAAGAAATGCTGGAACCACTCAGCAGGTCTGGCAGCATCTGTGAAAAGAGAAGCAGAGTTAATGTTTCGGGTCAGTGGCCCTTCTTCGGAAGAAGGGTCACTGACCCGAAACGTTAACTCTGCTTCTCTTTTCACAGATGCTGCCAGACCTGCTGAGTGGTTCCAGCATTTCTTGTTTTTATTTCAGATTTCCAGCATCCGCAGTATTTTGCTTTTATTCTTGTAATAGAACAGCTTGGCTAGGGGTGGCTAGCTGTAGTATGCAGGCCTTCAGCACTACAGCCAGGATGATACTAGGACCTGCAACTTTTACCATGACCAGTCAGCACTCAGCTGCTTCTTAATAACGTGTGGAGTGAAATGAATTGGCTAAAGGTGGGAACCTCAGGAGGAGAGTGAGTAGAGTCGTCCACTCGGGACTTTTGCCAGAAGACAGTTGCAAACATTTCAGTGTTGTCTCTTACACTCATTTTGGACTTCACCTTGGTTGAGGATGGAGGTGTTCATGGAGCTTCATGTTGTTTCCAAGACCATGCATTTTGCAGGTAATCTAAAGTGGGCCTTTAAATTTTTGGTGAAGGCAAGAGATGCTATTACTGGAGTACAGAACACTTGCCAATTTCAGGCATCCAATGTTGGCATTAAGTACTTCTATGTCAAGTAGAACACAATCAGCTGCAAAATAAAGTTCTTTCTAATCGATCCCAACAATGTGCCATAATCCCGACTCTAGGAGAGTACTAGCTAATGAAACAGTGTGACATTGCCATTTCCATGTCAGTCATCCCTGTGGCCTTATTGAGAATGCCAGTTTTATGCTAAATTGGGAACAATTTCATGCTATAGACCCATGTCATATTACAACTAAAAAACAGATGAAATCTTCAACCTCCCATTCTAGACCACGGGGATGCGAAGACCGTGCTAATCCAGTGCACCATAATTCTACATTGAAGTTTAATATTTACAATACTTGTAAGCAATCTAGAGTAATAAAATAAATAATCAAACAACATTCTTATTGTACTGATAAGCTTCTGACATAGCAATACAAGTCTGAATGATTTGCTGCTGATGTTACAGAAAATTCTGTCAGATACTGATATTGCCGTAATGCCCAGGTAATACAGAAACCATGCAACTGTTTGACAATTTGACATCTTGTGATAATATTTTATGAAAATAACTATCTACATTTTGTGTGCTACTGTTTTACAACTGCACAACTATTTGATCACAATGTTTGAAAGTAAAGTCAGGCTCAACTGAAGATTGAGTCATTCCAAAGCTTCCAGCCAATCTCCCTCTTCAGAATAACATCAACAACAGAGTTCTCTGCCTGACAGCGAGGATTTCAGAATCAGTTGTCCCATAGAAATTATTTGAAAAGGCTGTAAAGGACCGGGAAAGCAAGGAAGCAGTTTAATTAGCAATGGAAATGTGATGAAATAATGTAAGTTAGCTTCACCTGCACTGTAGCGAGGAACTGAAAACAGTAAGTCAGTTGAACGACCTGTCACAACATTCAGGTTGACTTGCTTCCCTTGAATTTCTCAGTATAATTAATGAGGTTGTCATTGTTAATTAAATTTATAGCTATATATTGTTTACCCACCAGTGTAACATTATCAAGAGAATCTGCCCAGTACTGCTACTTCCTGACCTTGTCTGAATTGTACACTTGAACCCATGGGTTATAAAACATAGCTGTGAATTAGTTCCCATGTTGTATATCTAGCTCAATACTATAGTATCCATGCTCTAGCAATATCTTCATTACAGTATCCTCCATATAATGTAGATAACAAACTACATTATGAATGGGGAAAAAAATCACAAGGTTTTTTACATCTTGGCTAACATTAACGAGCTGCCACCTAAAACAGCATTCACAGAGTTTCCAGTTGGAACAACCATGCCATTATCTACATTTTGCTATTGTTCTATTCATCCTGTAAATGGAAGAGTACTCCACATAAGAAGAATCATTTTAATTAGTATCTGTCTGTCCTTAACTCAGGTTTTGAAATTTGACAATATTTTTCAGCTCCGCAGAAAGAAAAACACCAACCATGAAAGGTGGCCTTAATGCATTATGAATTGAGGTGATTTCATGGGAACTGTCCCAATATGATGATGTTACATGCCTTAAGAAGACTAGGCCCTTATGACTTTTATCATTGTCAAACTGGACTAAATTTTGCAATGTGTACTGTATTCTAATACAAATTGAAGATACTACAATGTAGATAATCTAAATTTCCAAACTATCCCCTGAAGATATAAAGCATAATGGCACATTCTGACAATGCAGTGCCAAAACAGCTAGTTACTAGGGTCAAAAACAAGAAATGCTGGAATCACTCAGCAGGTCTGGCAGCATCTGTGGAAAGAGAAGCAGAGTTAACGTTTCGGGTTCCGAAGAAGGGTCACTGACCCGAAACGTTAACTCTGCTTCTCTGCTGAGTGATTCCAGCATTTCATGTTTTTGTTTCAGATTTCCAGCATCCGCAGTATTTTGCTTTTATTTTAGTTACTAGGGTCACTCTGTTTATAGAACAGATGGGTAACGTCATCATCTCATGCTCCCAGTGGGAAACCACAATTGAAGGGCACATGGGTTAGAAATAGGGCCACAACACTAGGAGCACAGGATTAATAAACTTACACTGTAACCATTGCTACCTCTGTCAAAAATTACCATTTATACCTAATTATGATTTTCAGAAATTGTGCAAAAACATCTCCTGCAATGTCACTGACTACCATATACGAATACGAGTGAAATAAATTGTTTACGGTCTCCTGCCACTGCCTTGTATTCCGATCATCAATACACTGAAATACATGAATTCCGAAACTTAAAACATGCTATTCCATATGAAAAATACCAACAATTCTGTAAAATATGGCAGACTCCTCTTTACAAGTCAGACTGCCACCATCCCATGTTGTGCAAGACCAAAAGACAAATCTCATTTTTGTGTCGTCTAATCTTGATATTTTTAAATAAATAAAATGTAAAAGTATTCAGTGAAAGCCATAAAAGTCTCCCTAGTACGTGGATTGGCCAAAAAGGAATGATGCTCTTATCCAGGGTTAACCCACATCCCTGGCCAGACTATAGCCTTCTCTTTCATTCTCTGAAAGAATGGATCCAAGAAAGTTTGAAAATTCAGGATATATGGTGGAAATTCTACACAGGAATTATACATACAGGTGTACAAAACAACTTGATAATCAAATTATTTAAAGAACTGTGCTTGTATGAGCCAGGTTTAGTTAGAAAATGATAAAACATTGTGCAAAAAGATGTCAAGTTATAATGGTGTACTTTTGAATAATTACTGACCAATGCATTTACATTTGACATACATGTATTAATAAAATGTCTGCGACAAAAAAAAAATCAGGGGGATGTGAAACCATTGGCTCCTTTAAGCTGCAAGACTTACTTGTCCTTTTCCTTCCCTGACTGCCATTAACAAACAGCAGATACCTTCAGCAAGAGGCTGTCTTATGATCTGTGAAAGTCATAACAAATAAACTGAAAATAACAGCTTGTCAAAGTGGGCGTGGAAAACAGCCCCACCCGTCAGGAGCCATTAGCTCTTATTTTACTGAAGTACTAAAAATGTTTACTACATTTTTATAGTCAAATGGCAGAAAAGCTAGCTCGTGAGCTCCAAATTTCCCCCCCAAATTCTCGATAGACTGCCAGGTAAACCGCCATGGTCTATACGTCACTGCTTTCCCCATTCACCAGTTTTTGTGTGGCTAGCATTTCCCAGTTCTTTCGATTATTCCTACAGCCTTCAAGCAATGGGAGACAAGCTTCAGATACCCCTGCCAGGGCCTAGAAGGGATAAATACAAAAAAGAGTTATATAAATGTCATAAATTGCCAACGTACACTAACTTCTATTAAACATAGAAATGATTTTGTACAATAATTTACATATTGGGTTGGAGTTTTCCATGGGCTTCAGGACCCTGACACCAGTACCAAATAGAGGCTCTGAGCCTGCACTTGCCAGCAGCAATCTTCCAGGAGACGACCTTTTAATTGGCCACCTCTGTGCTTGCCATCCTATTAAGGATGGGGGGGGGGGGGCGGGCTCCTGATGCTGATGGCCCAATCAGAGGGCTGGCAGCTCTACAGCCTCAGCAGCCCAATGGAAGAGGTGGGCGCTGCTGAGGCAGGTAGGAGACCTTGAGGGCACCTCAACATGGAGGTGCCCTTGTAGGTATGGATGGAAATAAAACATTATCAGGGCTGAAGCTGATAGGCCCCTCACAACAGAGAGGAAAACCCTCTGGCAGAATCATATGGGCCGTAGGTGCAGCCTTTCCTGCCAGCGGCCCCCTCATTGGAGCACGGAGCCTCCAGATCTGATGGCCCCTAGCCTGCCACAGGGAGACCACCTCCATTTAGCTGGTGGCCTCCACACGTGGCAGAGGGGTCCACTCTGCCACCAGCAAACTGCTGGGGAGGCCATAAAATCACCCCTAATTGGGGCCTTAACCAGCATAATTGGCTGCCTGCCTCTGTGGAGTGGGCCGGGAAAATTCAGTCTATTGAGTCAATTTATGAACATCCAAATTTGGCCCACTACATACACTTGGTATTTGGATTTAAATGATTGCTTAAAAATAACACTGAACATTGGACATGAGAGATACAAAATACTTGTCTCGAAATGATTACAATCATTTCTTCTAACTCCTTCACTGTCATAGGTGTTGAGTTTCTGTTATCTGTCCCTACAACCACTGCTGACTGTCAAATGGGACACATCTTATTTTTCATAAAATTTAGATATCGCCTTGGCTCAATGGTAGCACTGTCACTTCAGTCAGAAGGCTATGGGTTCAAGCACCAGTCATGTCTTAAGCACATAATCCTGGCTAACACTCAAGTGCTGAACTGTTGGAGGTGCCACTCTTCCAAAAAGATATTAAACCAAAGTCCCATCTTCTCTTTCAGGTTGTTGTTACAGATCCCATGGCACTATTTGAAGAACAGGGAGTTGTTCTGACCAACATTTATCTCAAATCCAACACCACTAAAACACTTTCATTTGACATTCATCTCATTGCAGTTTGCGGTACTTTGCTGTGCACAAACTGGCTGTCAGGTTTCCCTACATTACAACAGTGACTACATCATTCCTTCATCGTCACTGAGTCAACACCTAAAAAGCACTGTGGGAGCTCCTTCATCACTTGGACTGCAGCATTTCAAAAAGGTAGCTCACCACTACTTTCTCAAATGCAACTAGGGATGGACAATAAATTCTGGCCTTGCTAGTGATGTCCATATCCTGAGAATACATTAAAAAAAAATTTTTTTTAAGTACTCTCTCTACACCTCCATCCCTCACCAGGACGGTTTGTGGGCTCTCCGCTTCTTTCTTGAACAGAGGCCCAACCAGAGGCCCCATCCACCACCACCTTCCTCTGCCTGGCTTAACTTGTTCTCACATTGAACAACTTCTCCTTCAACTCCACCCACTTCCTTCAAGTAAAAGGCATTGCTATGGGTACCTGCATGGGTCTTAGTTATGCCTGTCTTTTTGTGGGATATGCCGAACATCCCTTGTTCCAGTCCTACACAGGTCCCCCCCCCCCCCAACTCTTTTTCCAGTATATTGATGATTGTATCGGTGCCATTTCCTGCTCCTGCCCTGAACTGGAAAACTTTATCAACTTTGCTTCTAATTTCCACCCTTCTCTCACCATTACGTGGTCTATTTCCGACACTTCCCTTCCCTTCCTTGACTTCTCTGTCTCCATCTCTGGGGATAGGCTGTCTACTAATATTCATTATAAAGCCCACCGACTCCCACAGCTATCTCGACTACACTTCTTCACATCCTATCCCCTGTAAGGACTCCATTCCATTCTCCCAGTTTCTCCGTCTCCGACGCATCTACTCTGATGATGCTACCTTCTACAACAGCGCCTCTGATGTGTCTTCCTTTTTGCTCAACCGAGGATTCCCCTGCCCCCACTGTGGTTGACAGGGCCCTCAACCGTGTCTGGCCCATTTCCTGTACTTCTGTCTTCACGCCTTCTCCTCCCTTCCAGAACCGCGACAGGGTTCCCCTTGTCCTCACTTGTCACCCCACCAGCCTCCACATCCAAAGGATCATCCTCTGCCATTTCCGCCACCTCCAGTGTGATGACATTACCAAATGCATCTTCCCCTCCTCCATTCTCCCCAACACCTCGTCTCTTTCCCACAGCACCTTCCCATGCAATCGCAGGAGGTGTAATACCTGCCCATTTACCTCCTCTATCCAAGGCCCCAAACACTCCTTTCAGGTGAAGCAGCGATTTACTTGTACTTCTTTCAATTTAGTATACTGCATTCGCTGCTTACAATGTGGTCTCCTCTACACTGGGGAGATCAAACGCAGATTGGGTGACCGCTTTGCTGAATACCTCCGCTCAGTCCGAAAGCATGACCCCGAGCTTCCAGTTGCTTGCCATTTCAACACTCCCCCCTTGCTCTCATGCCAACATTTCTGTCTTTGGTCTGCTCCAGTGCACCACTGAACATCAACGCAAGCTCGAGGAGCAGCACCTGATCTTTTGATTAGGCACTCTCCAGCCTTGCGGACTGAACATTGAATTCAATATTTTCAGAGCATGACTGGCCTTTTTTAAAATGTTATATTTTTTAACCACATGCCTGCTTTTCATGTAGTCAGAGCTGCTCATTATTCCACTATTAACACTCTCTCTGGACTAATGCTTTGTCTTTCACCACAAGCATTAACACACACTTTGCCTTTGTCCCAGGACAGCTTTGTTATTTAATCACCCTCTGCCCTATCAAACACCTTCCCCTTTGTTCTCTCCCCCACCCCCCTCCCCTTCACTTGCTTTAAACCTAATTCTTTTCTAACCTTTGCCAGTTCTGATGAAAGGTCGCAGACCTGAAACATTAACTTTGCTTCTCTTTCCACAGATGCTGCCAGACCTGCTGAGTATTTGCAACATTTTTTGTTTTTGTTTTAAAAAGTACTTCGTTGGCTGGGAAGTGTTTTGGGAATCTTTGGCCTGAATTTTATTAGCGTGCCGCCGCTTTGAACTCGGGTGCCTTCTGACATGGAAGTGCCGCCGAAGAGCCCCTGCGGTATAATGCGTGGGGGCTCATTTAAATGGAGGGGGCAGAGTGGCTGCCCCCAATGACGTAGAGGGAGCGGCCCCCGCATCCCCGGCAACGGCGTCCAGGGCCAATGCCATTTTTAAAGGGCTTTAAGTCCTTCACTTATATTTCAATATCTAAAGTGGTAGTTTGTAAAATTATTTTCAATAAAAGATTATGCACACTTCAAATCCCCGCTCCCACCCCCTCAATGAACAATCAAAGTCTTATTTGTCCTACCCCCCACCCCAAAGAACATTAAAGTTGCCATAACAACCTTCCCGCCCGAACTTTCTTTCCTTTAACCTTCAACCCCTTCCCAGCATCCCCTCACCCAATCGTGTTCAATTTTGCCACTCCCCTCCCACCCTGAAAATTTTATTCCTCCCTCCTCCCCACTAGGTTCTAGCCTTGGAACTCCATACGGAGTTCTGAAGGTGTGCGAGGTGCGAGCAGTGGCCGTAAAATCAGCGTGGGATGGCTGTCGCCAGCGGGTAAGTTAATTTACATCTATTTAAGGTTAATTTAAATATTTAGATGAAGGGCCCACCGCCAGGAGGCAGGCACGGGCTGCACGGAGGTCCCCCCGCCACCGGTTATATGCAACGGGCTCTTCCTGATGTTGCGGGTTGAGGTAGGCCTCTCCTCGCAGAATTTTACCAGCCCACCGCCACGACCTGCGGCATCAAGGAGCTGGTAAAATTCAGCCCTTTGAGTTTGTGAAAGGTGCTAGATAAATGTAAGTTCTTTCTTTCATTTCATAACCCGATGAGGATGTGGGCTGGTGCATTAATGTAAGCCAATCCTGGGAGATTTGGATACATTTAATCAGGTATTCAATTTCTTAAAATTAAACCATCTGATTTTAGGATTGCACTTAATTAAACGTGATAATTAGTCCTCAAAAGATGAATTCTAAAATTGGAGTTAAATAGAATAAACCGCAGAAAAAATGTTTGGATGTATATATTTTATATATGTATACATAAATATATATATTATACACACACATATAAACTGAATTATAACTCCCTGTTACTGCACCTATTAGTCTTGGGACATTTTATTATGTTAAAGGCGCTACATAACAATAAGTTGTTGCTGTTGTTATCACACTTCACACTACAGCTCACAGTGCACTTGTGATACACACTGCCAATTTTCCAGCTTCATCTTTCTGTACAGTTGGTAGGTTAGGAAGCAGACCAATTCCATTTTCTATGTTAATAAGAGTTTTTCAAATGGGCTAGTTTATGTGTGTGCTTTTTTATTTTCGTGATGGTACATATAACATAAATAGTGCTGATTGTATCAAGTGACTTTCCTTATATTCAGTGTTCTGTACATTTTATCTACTGTGGAATAAGGCATCTTATTAAGTGAATCAAATAATATCTTGCCTAATGTTAACTTGTCTGCTTGGGGAAAATTAAAGGCTTAAAGCATGGTGATCCTTGTTATACTCCCGGGTCCCCCTAGGGCACTAGCAGATACACGGCAGTGGGAGTCAACTTCCGTAAAAAAACAGCCAACCAGACTATTTAAGGGAGAGAATGGCACCACTGAATCACTGGATTAGATACCTGTGACTGATCCAAATTTGTAACAACAATACATGTCAGATTTCTGGTAGTGCAGTAGGAGGGGAAATGCAGAGTCATATGGGATATCTGTATACGCATTATCTCATATGGAGAATGAAAAGAACATGTCTAATGTATTTTTAAAAATACTGTGGGGCTAAACATTCTCTGACTGTTGTTACTGTCCAGAGATTGTCCAAGCCACTGTTCTTTGAAATCTCTCATTTGCTCCTCCTCCTACATCAAGGCTCATGGCATAGACGCCTAGGGCGAAATTGTCTGTACTTAGACCCTGCCAGAACGGTGGGACCATTTTCGGGTCGGGAACCCGAGTTACTAATGGGCGGGCTTAGCTGTTGCTCTTTAACTCAGCCATTGCACGAGCATCTTGCTTCAAGGTTGCCTGATCAATTACGGAGCGCAAGTGGGATGAAACGTCCATTCTGTCAAAGGAAGGATTTCCAATTAAAGGGAACATGGGTTACAAGGGCTCATCCTTATTATTGCACAAAGTAGGAGCTCATGGTCTAGGGAGTAACATATTAGCATGGATAGAAAGTATGCATAAAAGTATGCATAAATTGGTCCTTTTCTGATTGGCAGGATGTGACCAGGGGTCTGTGCTGGGGCCTCAACTTTTTACAATTTATATCAATGATCTAGATGAGGGGAGTGATGACATGGTAGCTAAATTTGCAGATGACACAAAGATAGGTAGGAAAGTATGTTGTGAAGAGGATATAAGGAGCTTGCAGACCAAAACAGATAGGTTGAGTGAGTGGGCAAAAATCTAGCAGATGGAGTATAATATGGGAAAGTGTGAAGTTTTTCACTTTGGCAGAAGAATAAAAAAGCAGAGTATTACTTAAACAGAGAACGACTGCAGAACTCCGAGATGCAGCGGGATCTAGGTGTTCTAGTGCATGAGTCACAATAAGTTAGTATACAGGTACAGCAAATAATCAAGAAGGCTAATGGAATGTTATCCTTTATTAAGAGAGGAATTGAAAATAAAAGTAAGGATGTTATGCTTCAGTTATACAGGGCAATGGTATAGGATATTACGCGTGGGGGCTCATTTAAACAGAGGGGGCGGAGCGGTCGCTCCCGATGACGTAGAAGGGGCGGCCGCTGCGTTCCCGGCAATGGCATCTGCTGCCACTGGGCAGGCACCATTTTTAAAGGGCAGTAAGCCCTTAAAAGAAATTTAAATTTTTAAAGGAATATTGTGAAGAATTATTTCATAAAAATTACATAAATAATGGAGGCCCTTTCCCATTTCCCCCCCCCCCCACCCCACCAATGTTTTTGTCAGGGACATCGGCACATAATGAAACTATATTACCAACCCGCACTTTCTCCCCCAACCTCTTTACATTTGCCCTTCAACCCCTTCCCACCATCCCCACATCCAATTAAAATTTATTTCCCTGCTCCTCCACACCTCCCGCTCTGAAAATTCTATTGCTCCCCCTTCCCTTCCAGGTTCTCACCCGGAACTCCATGTGGAGTTGCGAAGGCGCGCGGAGCTCGAACAGCAGCCATAATATCGGACTGGGACTGCCGCCACCTGCAGGTAAGTTTATTTACATATTATACATATTAATTTACATATGCTGATGAAGGGCCTGCCGCAAGGCGGCGCGGGCCGCACTGAGGTCCTGCCGCCGCCAGTAATATGCGGGTCGTGGGTCAAGGCAGGTCACTCCCAGCAGCATTTTACCGGCCCCTGCGCCGCGACCCGTGGTGTTGAGGGGCTGGTGAAATTCAGCCCAATGTGTGTGAATAGGGGAGCTAGGTTAAAATAAGAAGTTATAAAGTCTATAGACATAGCTTTATCTTAATAGCGTTTAAGATTTAGTTTTAATGAATAGTTAATTTGTTGTTGTCTAAAGATACCTGGTTTGGTCTGTTTTACTCTGGGGGTAACTAGAGTGTTTAATTTGGCTGTTTTTCCAGTTGGGTGGGAAAGCTTTAATAATATGCTGTGACCTGTGGAGCAATAGGACTGAATTGACAGTGGGTTGCTCCTGCCTTGGTTGTAACAGTAGGAAAAGACAGCACACAACTTAGCGAGAGGCAGAGACCTGGAGGGGGGGGGGCCCTCCGGTGGCAGGAACCTTGACATAGCCACTGGCAATGCACGCCCACATGCTCCACTCAAAAGGAGGCTGCAGATGTCAGTAGCAGCCTGATGTGAGAGCCTGAGCCTCCTGAGGCATTGGTGCTATGACATGTCGAGAAAGCTGATCTTCTGCCTATAGACCCTGTATTGGGGCCTCACCTCCTTCCAGCTGGATCTTGGTATCCATCCCCTCTGTCCTGAGGAGGGGCATGCAGCTGAGGAGAAGGCAGCTGGTGTTGCTGCTGGTGTTGCTCCTGCTGCTGCTGCTTGACGTGTTGGCACTGGTGTGGCTTCTGCTGCTGCCCCACATCAGAGGTACAAGGCACAGCTGCATAAGCTGCTCCCATGTTGTGGTGAAGGCCGGCAGCACAGAAGTGCAGCTGAAGGTGAGTGAAGTGCTAGACAGGCGAAGTGATTTCCAACAAGTTGGCAATAACCTGTCAAGATGTAAAAGCACTCTCTGAGAGAAAAAGTGCTTTGAACAGCAGTCTCTCAATGGCCATGGCTGAAGCTCTTCAGTGTAACTGATCAAAGCTTTACCAGCTTGTCACCGAAGAAGCTCTTTGCGCTATGTACTTGCTTCAGTGACCCTAGCATATTGCTGACAGGTCAGGAAACAGGCTGGAAAATCCATAACAACAAGTGATATTTATTTAGCACCGTTAATGTAATTAAAACATCCCAACGCAATTCACAGGAGCATTATAAAACCAAGCATGACACCAAACCACAAAAGGAGATATTAGGCCACATAGCCAAAAGCTTGATCAAAGAGGTAGGTTTTAAGGATTGTCTGAAAGGATGAAAATGAGATGGAGAGGCAGAGAGGGGTAGGAAGGGTATTCCAGAGCTTAGGGCCTGGGCAACTGAAGACACAGCCACCAGTGGTGGAGCAATTAAAATCAGGAATGCATAAGAGGCCAGAATTAAAACAGCACAGATATCTTGGAGAGTTCTGGGGCTGGAGGAGATTACAGAGATAGGGAGGGGTGAGACTATGGAGGGATTTGGGAACAAGAATGAGAATTTTAAAATGAAGACGTTCCTTGACTGGGAGCCAATGTAGGTCAGCGAGCACAGGGGTGATAGGGGAACAGGACTTAGTGCGAGTTAAGACATGGGCAGCAGAGTTTTGGATGACCTCAAGTTTACAGAGAGTAGAATCTAGGAGGGCCAGCCAGGAGTGCGTGGAACAGTCGAGGCTAGAGGTATCAAAGGGGTGAACAACAGATGAGTTAAGGCAGGGGCAAAGTTAAGCAATGTTACAGAAGTGGAAATAGGTGGAAGAAGGTTAAAACAATTCTTAATTGGCTTTTTAACTACCTTAATAACTTACCCGACAGAACCAAGGTGGCTCCTCAATCGCCTTCAATCCTGCCCTCTAGGAACCGGCAAGCGAATGGGAAGATATTGGGTTCCCGATCCAACATCGAGTTCAGGGGATCTAACTCCCCACATGCACACAAACCTGCCTCCCCTTGCCTGGGAAAATTCACACTCTAGCTTTTCCCAGAACTTCAAAATTGTGGAATTATTTATCTTTGTTCTTCTTCCTAAATGGACTTTTTTTACAGTCCAAGTTGGGGTAGCAACGTGGCGCAGTGGTTAGCACCGCAGCCTCACAGCTCCAGTGACCCAGGTTCTGTTCTGGGTACTGCCTGTGCGGAGTTTGCACGTTCTCCCTGTGACTGTGTGGGTTTTTGCCGGGTGCTCCGGTTTCCTCCCACAGCCAAAGACTTGCAGGTTGATAGGTAAATTGGCCATTGTAAATTTCCCTTAGTGTAGGTAGGTAGTAGGAGAATTGAGGGAAGGCGGGGATGTGGTAGGGGACATGGGATTAATGTAGGATTAGTATAAATGTGGTCAGCATGGACTCAGTGGGACAAAGGGCCTGTTTCAGTGCTGTATCGCTTTATGACTCAAGTTTGGCTTAATCACTTAATTGCTACACGTTGATTATAATTCACCTGTCTTACTCAATGCAAGTGATAGAAACCTACACTATAAGGCTTGGCCTGTCACTTAGGTTTCTCAATAAGAAAAGCTCCACATATCTTTAATCCTAATTAATAATAAGCTACTTTTTGGGCAGCCAAATGTCTCACAGGTATGTAAAACCATTCCCATGCTTAAGATTCTCCAAACTAAGCCACTGAGTAATTTCTGTTTGTTTGATTATGGAGTATATGCTCTCGTTCTGTAGGGACACACCCCACTTATCCACGTCAAGAGAACCTATGCAGAGGATGGCAACATCCAAAGCCAATGAACCCCCAAGTGTGCATAGGAGTTATGCTGGAATGTAACCAGTTAGAACGGCACAGCTTGTCAGCACGGAGCATTGATATACTTCACGCTGCTTGTTCAGATTTGGCCTATTATGTTATTGATTTTGTCAAATGGAACTGAATGGAAAGAATCTCAGCCGTCATTGACAGATCTACCATCCTTTTCTTAATAGTGAGCTAGGTTGGATGATCAATCATTAGCAGTGGTCTGGACTACTATGGACCTGCTAAGCTTGAATATGAGAGTTCTGTTCCAATCTTCTGTGGCCAGCTGTATAATCTTGGAACCATTTGACTTGAAAGAGATCTCGTTTAAAAATTTAAATATTTCCAGAGCTCATTTTTATAGAATGCTATCCTGAAGGGGAAAAAAATGAATTGGTGAGAATTTCCCACAGTCCTCCTGATCTTCTGCTGTAACTTTAGTGGAATCCCCGGAGAAATGGCGTAACTGGCAATTTCCGACAATTTGCTGGGGTTCTGCCGATTTTCCACCAAAGTTACGGCAAAAGACCAGGAAATTCTCAATCAACCCACCACCCCCTCCCCAACTTGACCTCCACCCCACTCACCCCACAACCCTCCACCCTCTGGCCCCACACCCCAGCCCACCGCTGAAATTTCAGGCAAATGCATTTTTGGAAAGCTGAAAAGGGTATTAAATACTGAAAAGAGTTACCTCATAAAGCTTAACACAGATTGCATCAATGAATCCAACCTGCATGCTGGGGATCTGATCACGTTTCTCTCTGTTCATTAAATCCTTCAAATGAAATTTTAAACATTGACGCATGAGAAGTGTCATTCAAAATAAAGCAGCATTTACCCAGCAAAGAAACACATTTACATATTAAAACTAAATGACAGCTGCATTATTAGATTACATCTGTGTTTAGATGAAATAGACAGAAATGTTAAAACCTGATACATACAATGGGTTCGATTTTTAACTCCTCCCTCTCCTTGTCACCTTGTTCAAAAAATTCTGTTGCCACAAGTTCGGCTGTCTGAAAAATGCAGTTGCAGGATTAACACAAACAGGGTTTTAAAAAAAATTTTATGTGTTAAAACTAACTGAAGTATGCAAAACCAGTTTTATTTGCTAGACATGCTGTTATAACAATGGCTGTTGTATTGGCTGAGTCATATTCAAGTTACAATAAGATACACATTTACTTATATGGCATATTGATCTCACCAAAGCCTTTGACCTCGTCAGCAGACGTGGTCTCTTCAGACTACTAGAAAAGATCGGATGTCCACCAAAGCTACTAAGTATCATCACCTCATTCCATGACAATATGAAAGGCACAATTCAACATGGTGGCTCCTCATCAGAGCCCTTTCCTATCCTGAGTGGTGTGAAACAGGGCTGTGTTCTCGCACCCACACTTTTTGGGATTTTCTTCTCCCTGCTGCTTTCACATGCGTTCAAATCCTCTGAAGAAGGAATTTTCCTCCACACAAGATCAGGGGGCAGGTTGTTCAACCTTGCCCGTCTAAGAGCGAAGTCCAAAGTACGGAAAGTCCTCATCAGAGAACTCCTCTTTGCTGACGATGCTGCTTTAACATCTCACACTGAAGAATGCCTGCAGAGTCTCATCGACAGGTTTGCGTCTGCCTGCAATGAATTTGGCCTAACCATCAGCCTCAAGAAAACGAACATCATGGGGCAGGATGTCAGAAATGCTCCATCCATCAATATTGGCGACCACGCTCTGGAAGTGGTTCAAGAGTTCACCTACCTAGGCTCAACTATCACCAGTAACCTGTCTCTAGATGCAGAAATCAACAAGCGCATGGGTAAGGCTTCCACTGCTATGTCCAGACTGGCCAAGAGAGTGTGGGAAAATGGCGCACTGACACGGAACACAAAAGGCCGAGTGTATCAGGCCTGTGTCCTCAGTACCTTGCTCTACGGCAGCGAGGCCTGGACAACGTATGCCAGCCAAGAGCGACGTCTCAATTCATTCCATCTTCGCTGCCTTCGGAGAATACTTGGCATCAGGTGGCAGGACTATATCTCCAACACAGAAGTCCTTGAAGCGGCCAACACCCCCAGCTTATACACACTACTGAGTCAGCGGCGCTTGAGATGGCTTGGCCATGTGAGCCGCATGGAAGATGGCAGGATCCCCAAAGACACATTGTACAGCGAGCTCGCCACTGGTATCAGACCCACCGGCCGTCCATGTCTCCGTTATAAAGACGTCTGCAAACGCGACATGAAATCGTGTGACATTGATCACAAGTCGTGGGAGTCAGTTGCCAGCATTCGCCAGAGCTGGCGGGCAGCCATAAAGACAGGGCTAAATTGTGGCGAGTCGAAGAGACTTAGTAGTTGGCAGGAAAAAAGACAGAGGCGCAAGGGGAGAGCCAACTGTGCAACAGCCCCAACAAACAAATTTCTCTGCAGCACCTGTGGAAGAGCCTGTCACTCCAGAATTGGCCTTTATAGCCACTCCAGGCGCTGCTTCACAAACCACTGACCACCTCCAGGCGCGTATCCATTGTCTCTCGAGATAAGGAGGCCCAAAAGAAGAATATTAGCCTAGTGCTGGTTTTTTATTCATTCATGGGCTGTGGGTGTCGCTGGCTATGTCAGCATTTATTGCCCATTCCTAATTGCCCTTGAGAAGGTGGTGGTGAGCTGCCTTCTTGAACCGCTGCAGTCCATGTGGGGTAGGTACACCCACAGTGCTGTTAGGAAGGGAGTTAGAGGATTTTGACCCAGTGACAGTGAAGGAACGGCGATATAGTTCCAATTCAGGATGATGTGTGACTTGGAGGGGGACTTGCAGGTGGTGGTGTTCCCATGCATTTGCTGATTTTGTCCTTCTAGGTGGGTTTGGAAGGTGCTGTCTAAGGAGCCTTGGTGCATTGCCACAGTGCATCTTGTGGATGGTACACACTGCTAGCACTGTGCGTCGGTGGTGGAGGGAGTGAATGTTTGTGGATGGGGTGCCAATCAAGTGGGCTGCTTTGTCCTGGATGGTGTCGAGCTTCTTGAGTGTTGTTGGAGTTGCACCCATCCAGGCAAGTGGAGAGTATTCCATCACACTCCTGACTTGTGCCTTGTAGATGGTGGACAGGCTTTGGGGAGTCAGGAGGTGAGTTACTCACCTCAGGATTCCTAGCCTCTGATCTGCTCTTGTAGCCATGGTATTTATATGGCTACTCCAGTTCAGTTTTTGATCAATGGTAACCCCTAGGATATTGATAGTGGGGGATTCAGCGATGGTAATGCCATTGAATGTCCAGGGGAGATGGTTATATTCTCTCTTGTTGGAGATGGTCATTGTCTAGCACTTGTGTGGTGCGAATGTTACTTGGTATTGTCCCATGTGGTACCACAAAGTGGCACACACAGGCTTCAGCCAGCATACTGCACAAGGGGTACTGGGCAAAAAGCTGAAAACTGAGAAAACTGGAGTGTGAATTGCCTTGAGCTGCTTTTGTGCTCTTCCCAATGAGTTGCTCAAGAACAACATTGGCAAGTTTGGGACCATCAGGCTCACCTGAACACCCGATAAAAGGGAGGAAACTGATGAGAATTTATTTATCTCGGGTTTATGATTTAATGAGATTTGGATTGTAAGGGATTTGGCTATTTCTGTCATCCACCTTAACCATTTACAACCATGTAATAAATGAACACGACTGAAGATGGTTACTGTACAAATGAGATAAGTGTGAGTCCTGCTGGGATGTATGGTCCAATATCTAAATTTAAAAGTATTTACACTTTACTAATATCAGAAATTAGGTTGTGCGTGCTTCAGACCAAAGTTTGCGGATTGGAAATTGAATACCTAGGAGTAATTTTGGCAAGGTTCCATTACTAGTGTTAGCGGCAAAGCCTCGTAAATGACCCCACTGGAGTCCAGCCATTTCGTCCTTTTCTCAGCTTTCACAAAATCATTTGAATTACTTTGAGTGTTGATAAAACTTGTTTTAAGGTGGCTTTAGTGTTGGAAACCATATGCATGTGAGAATTATCACCGATCAATGCCAATTTACATAAACCAGCCACAGAAGTATTAGGCTCTGTGGGCACCCAGCAGGAATTAGTGTGAAAGTGGCAACTTACTACTATGTGGTACTAATGGAACAGATGAATCAATGAAGAGAGACTCTGATGTTACTGGGATAATACAACAAAAATGGAATGATGGTACTAGCCCCGATTTTGCTTTAGCATCTGTGAGAGAGTGCGAAAGAGGTTGGGCAGGATTTTATTCGTCCCCAGACATTGGGTTCCGTTGTGGGAGGGGCCTGAAGATGGCTCCGGATAAGGCCCGTCACGGACCTCGACACCGTGAGGGCCCAGCCCGATCCTCACGGCAGCGGCGAGGCTCCGTGGCGGACCCCACCACCTCCTCCCCCTGCTGCTGGGCAACGGGACCTCAATTAAAATATTCAAATCAATAAAATGAACACATTTAAATAGACTTGCCTACGATCTTGAGGGCCTGCCGCGATCTTCGGCAGGGCAGACGGCACTCCCCCGGCTTCAAATCCCCGTCTGTGGAAACGTGGCGAGACATTGGGGGTGGGGCGGGGTGGAGGAGGTAAAATTTTCAGTGCGGGGGGTCGGAGTTAAATAAACGTAATGGATGTAGGGGGTGGTGTGGAAGATTGACCTTTAAACTTTATGTAGTTTGGGCGGGAGAAAGGTCTGATGTAAAAGGTAAGTGTTTTGGGGGGAAGGACAAATAGTTACCATAATTGTTATGGGGGGGGGATCGGAAAGGGGCATTATAAATTTATTTAATTAATTTTTAGGGGTTATTTCTTTAATAGTTAAATGCACAGGCAGGGCTGGCTCCCCCTTAAAAATGGCGGCGGCACCTGTGCACAGGCAGCTGATGCCATTGCTGGTGATGGTCAGCCCGTACCCTCCACGTGATTGGGGGGAGGGGGAGAGGGCCCCCCCAGCCATTTAAATGAGCCACTGCACGGGAGATTGTGGCGGCTTTTTGGCGTGCAGCCTGCACGGCGAGCCGCCATTTTTTGAGCTCTCTACCGAGATCGGCGTTGAGGTCTTAAGATCCAGCCCGTTGACAGCCAGCAATTAACACTTATCAAGTCATTAAAAGTGTTCTTAAACTTTTAATGACTTGGCTTTACTTTCTGTGGTAAGCTTAGTTTGTATCTATCATGCAAATACAACAACTTCACACCATTCAATACTTTTGAGTGGTGAGGCAGACAATGACATGCCGTTTACACAGAACTAATTGTGCAGTGGCACAACTCCAAGTTCCCCTTCAAGTCACACAGCATCCTGACTTGGAACGATATCGCCATTCCTTTACTGTCGCTCTGTCAAAATCCTGGAACTCCCTCCTTTCCTAGCAGCACTGTAGGTGTACATACACCACATGGACTGCAGCAGTTCAAGGCGACGGCTCACCACCACCTTCTCAAAGGCAAGTAGGGATGGGAAATAAATGCTGGTCTTGTCATTGACACTCACATCTCATGAACAAGTAAAGAAAAAACTCGGGCAGTAAGGTCTGGATTTTTGAGTTCTAGTCGCATCTGTCTCATGCCTGAAGTTGTACCATTTGTGTATAATCATTACCCACAGCATTATTTTGACAGCAAACTCTGCCCCAATATATCTATCTACTACATGTTTCCATAGACAGAATTAATATTACACTGCCTTCAACAATTTTTAAGGACTATGGACAGATACTGTCTGAATTACCTTTTGCTGAACAGGCCAAGGTTTGGTTATTGCAGACACATCACATGCTGTCATCAACATCCCCCTGTCAAGATCAGTAAAATTAAAGCTAAAACTTGATGAAATATCATTATATTCATCAACATTTTTATAGTTATTTTGCATTTATTTAAACAACTTTGGGTGTGAATTCCTCTGGTTGCTACATCTGGCAACACTCTAAAGAGTGTCTAATATTTCTATTGAACTTGTAAATATATTCTAAAACAACATATTTATGAAAAATGAAAATCCTTACAAATATTTACTCCGAAACCAGAATATTTCAGTTCGTCATTAAATAAGAACACTATGTAAGGTGAACACTAGTAATAGTAAATATTTGCCTCAGCGCAGCCCAAGCCAATTCATTTGCTGGTTTAAAATGAGCTTTGCACTTTTTTAAGTATCTTATTTATTCCTTGGAGCAATGCAGCTGTTCAGTGTAGCACAGGGCAAATGCTCTGTGGTGATCACCAAGGGGATCACCTGATGTCAGTGTGATCAGTATGTTTTCTTTAGTTTTTATTGACCAAGCACCATCAGAACAGATTAATTGGCAATTTATCTCATTTATTGTTTTCACTCCAGTCCCAGACTACATGGTTGACTTTTAATGCCCTCCGTGCAACCAAAGATGACCAATAAGCACTGCCAATGTCATCCATACCCTAAGAAAAACTAACTTTAAAAAATGCTTTCATTATTTCAAACACTTCAGACTACCACTTGCATCCTTAACTCCAAGGAACATACTCCAAGCTAAATCCCTTCAGCCCAATTATCATGTTGGTGAGTTGTTACTGGATCACCTGCACAGCTAATACATCTTTCCTAAGGAAGGGTCACCCAAAACTAAACACAAAAGTGGTAATCCCTGATCTGGTGTTTCAGTGAGGATTGGAACTTGCAGGAAGTGCTTTTAGAATACTGTAGGTGTGTAGTCCATGAAATTTCAAGATCCAGTCCCTCCGAGCACCACTCTCCATTGTGTGTGCCAGGTCATGGCATACATACTAATATTCCAAATGGGGATTCATCAGTGGACAACTGGGCTTTCACTGCCTTGCTGTTAAATTCCTTAGCTCTTGCAATGATTTCTTTTTGCACCTGTGAGTTAGCTTTTTATAATTTATGACTCCTAACTTCAGGTCTATCTACCCCCTCTTTCCCTTCCCACTGCTTTTCCATTTTGTCTGTATTCTCTTCTGCCAAAGCATACTACCTCACACTCTATGTTAAAATACAACTGTTATTGTTCCACTGTCTCAATCTATACTTTTTTGTAAGTTTCTTCTTTTTCATTTCTTTCTATGCTTTTTTGATTGTATTTTATTTTCTTTCTATCTTTTAAAATCCTTTTTTCCCCATAAAGATTCAATTTAAAATCTTTAACTTACCCGTTTCTCCTTTCTCCTGGGTCCACTGTCTATTTTAGATATGGGCACAAATGTAGAAAACTTGAGCTTCCATTGACTGAAAATTAGCTTTAAAGTTCTGAGAAATTATAGTGTTGTCTTCTCCTATTTTCTCTCCTTTTTCTTTCCTTGTCTACTGACTTTTTACCCATCATTTAGGCACAGCAAAATAAGTTTATGAGGGTTTAACATTTTTGTGTGATGATGATGATGCCTGCTTTGGATTGTTACTTACATTAAAAGCTCTTTGTGACTTTTAACTTCCCAGTCAAATTGATTGGTTTTCACCAGATCAAAAAATTCTTCTCTTCTCCTAAAAAAAAGTTAATTTTAACTGCATGAGATTTTACTTCATAAATTTTATACAGATTCTCTTCTTTCCTTCCATGATACCATCCTTAGGCATCAGGATAGACTTTTGTTTTCATTATCGAGGTGATAATCTGGTGGAGTAGATTTCCCACCCTTGAAATAAAAATTCCATAAAAGCTCCTATAAAAGGTGGATCATTCACTCTGCAAGAGTATCACCAAGGCTATGAAGATGAAAATCTACCTTTAGGAGTCAGCTTCCTTATGAATGCTTACGATATCTAAGTCTATCTCTCCACTTACCAAGATCAGCTCTTTGATCGCCATTGCAGTGCCTGACTATTTGACATCAAGCTACGGATAGGCCAGCGTGTTCTCCAATTTTATATTGACAAGGCTAAGCCATTTTGTTAGCTTCCTTGCCAAGCAGCTCCGCCTATATAAACTCCAGCTTATCCAGAATTCCATCTCTCTCATATGCTCTCCCCTACGACAAGTTTGAAAGCTGTGAGAGCATTTAAGCAGATGGGATGGTGGCGGGTGGAGACAGGGTCCCAATCCACCCTCCAGCCGAAATAAGGCTGTGGTGGGAAGGCCCATGGATGGCTTTCCTGCCCCACCACCAATTAAGGCCCTTAAGTGGGCAATTAATGCCCAATTAAGGGCCTCATCCTGCCACCACTGGTATTAGCCCAGTGGCGGGTGGGCCTGTCGCCACAGAAGGAGCGCAACAAGCAAACCCCTGTGGGTTTCTTGCCAGCTCCCTGAGTGATGGGGTTGGGGGTGGGGGGTTTCCTTGTTCAAAGGCACTTAGTGCCTGATCAAGGGACCACCCCCAGCCCTTGCTGCCGACCCCCATACACCTCCCCTCCCCCATGAACCTCACTACACAAAACCCCTCCCGCCATGATTCACCTATGGGCAGGGTTCCTTGATGATCTTAGACCTCGAGTGAGTGCATTATCGGCAGCAGCCACTGCCTCCACAGTGGCATTGCTGAGTAAAAGAGCTGCCAGCCTTTGATTAGCTGGCAGGACTTCCGTCCCCGGGGTCCTGTAACCCGTAACCTGGGGAAGACCCACTGTTGTCCAGTCAAGTGCCTGATTAGCATGTGAAGCGGCAGGCCTTCCTGAAAAGGCATGCGCAGGGCTCTCACCGGCTCTTCAGCTGGTGGCCGAGACCCCCTCACCTACATAAAATACCACTCTTGTCTTGCACTACTGCTTCCCTACTTCCCTACTGCTCTATCCTTAGCACTTTCCGTTATTTCTCTGTCACCGATGAAAAATTCAAATTCATCCTCATCTGCAAGTCCTTGCCCTTCCCTATCTCTATGGCCAACTCCAGCCCTACTTGAGAACATGTGCCCTCTAATTTTCCAACTCTGGCTGCCTTTACATCCCCTCTCTTTGCACTTCTCCTTTGGTGTCAGGGCTCTCAGGCATCATTGTTCAAACTTTGGAAATCTCTTTAAATCCCTCCACCTTGCATCTTTTAAAATTCTCCTTCAAACCTACCTCTTTGGCCATGCTTTCAGGAAACTCCCCAAACATTTCTCCAGCTGTTTGCCATTTTTTAAAAAATCTCTCTAAAAAGCTTTGTAGTCATTACTATGTTAATGGCCTATTCCACCACCTGAGCACACAATTTATGCTGACACTTCAGTGCAGTACTAATTGAATGCTGCATTACAGAGGTGTTGAGATGTTAAATCAAAGATGCCATCTACCTATTCAGGTGAATGTAAAAGATCCTTTAGCATTATTCAAAGGGAGCAAGGAGTTTTCATAGCATCATGGCCAACATTCTACCCTCAACCAACATCTTCAAAAACAGGTTAACTGGTCATTCATCTCATTTACTCTTCGTGGACCTTGCTTTGCGCAAATTGGCTTCTTAATTTACTTGAAATAACAATAGTGATGGCACTTCAAAAGTACTTAATTGGATGGAAAGTGCTTTGGGATGACATGAAGTTGTGATAAGGCACTGCATAAATTCAAGTTCATCCTTTAGAAATACATGTTATTGTAGCAAACTGTTTAGCTTAATAAGTAGAGGTAGTATAGATATAAAGTGAATCCTGACAACATGGCGGCTTGCTGATGTAATCAGACCGCTCCAAGCTGTGCACATGCGCAAACTGTCTCCTGCTCTCAATGAGATGTTGTGTATGCACAGCCTATGTCATGCCAGGACTAACTGGCGCTTGCGCAGGAAAACGCTCTCCCCCTTCAGCCATTTGCTCCTTGCTTGCCTCCCCTTCCCTCCGGCCGCTAGCTCCCCGCTTCCCACTGTCCTGCCGCTCTCCAGCCGCTTGCTCCCCCCATCCTGCTCTCCGGCCACTCGCTCCCCGCTGCCCCCCCCGCCCCCCCCATCCCTCCAGACGCTAACTCTAGGCTGCGCCACTTCCCTCCTCTCGGCCACTCGCTCCGACACTTGATCATTCCTCATCGTGCCGTCCAAAGAAGCCAGGCAGGCCGTGAGGGGTGACAGGGCGACGTAGGAGTGAGTGGCCGAGAGGAGGGAAGTGGCACGGCCTAGAGCTAGCATCTGGAGGGATGGGGGGGTGTGGAGAGCGAGGAGCGAGCAGTTGGAGAGCGGGTTGTGGGGGGGCAGGAAAGCAGGGAGTGAGCGGCCGGAGAGCGGGATGGCACTGAAACCTCACTGAATTACGGAGGGTATGCAGCACTGTCAGAGGTGCTGTCCTTCTGATGAGATTTTAAACAGTGCAACATTCTCCGAGTATCAACCAAAAAATATCCATTGTATGCTGCCATGTTTGCTCATGAAGCGACAGTCACTGCTCCTAAAGTAATTCACTATAGGTGAATTAAGATGACTAGGTACTATATAACTGGTGCATGCGCAGGAGGGAGCGGGGGACTGTTGGGGGGTGGGATAGAGGTGGCGACAGCAACCTTTGAGGGGAGCATTGGGTCGAAGTTGTTTTTCTGTGATAAATTGAGCAACGCCATCTTTAATCCTGGAAGGTGCCTGAAGTCAAAGACAGTGACGCTTCAGTGGAACAGGCTGCATTTGTGCATGTGCTAGTACTGCACCACCTACTGGCCGGAATTTTACGCCGCCCCAGCGGGTTGTATGGTTGCGCGGGACAGCGTAAAATTGAGTGGCAGGCTTACCTGCCCCACTTCCGACTCCAGACAAGTTTACGGCATCGGGCGGGGGTGGGAAACGGCCCGTCCGCCCGAGGCCAATCAAGGCCCTTAAGTGGCCACTTAATGGCCACTTAAGGGCCCTCGCCCGCCACCCTTGGCAAGCAGGTGTGCTGGGGACGTGAAAGGCCGCCCAGCAATATCTGCCGGCCTTTCTGCGCCCCTCTGGGAGGGGCATGGCAGTCAGGCACAAGGTGTCCGATCAAGGGCCGTCCCCGCCTCCCAACCTGCCACTGGGACCCAAGACAACCCCCCTCCCTTCAATCAACCACTCCAGCCTCACCAGGGAAGGACCAATCCCTCTGTTGAGGCATGCCCCTACTTACCTTCCCTGCTTGATCCATGGCGTCGGCTCGGCTGCAGTCCCAGCAGTGGCCACCGCTCCCAGTGGCGCTGCTGGGACTAAGAGCTGCCGGCCAGCTGATTAGCCAGCAGCTCACTGAAGCGGCACCTACTCCCTCAAGTGGATGGGAGTCCCGCCTCGGGACAATTAAAGCCTGGGGACCCATAAAATACGGGACGGATCCCCAGGCTAGGCGGAAGAGGGTTCACCACCAACTTTCACGTCAGAGTCCGGCTCCCGTCCATCCACCGTAAAATTCCGGCCAATGGCTGCGTTGTCAGCAAATGAAGCCTTATAGCTATGTTCATTGTGAAGGAAACTGACAGGTTGATCCTAATAGATTATCTGGCAGTGTGAATGTAATGACATTTGCTAATGTAAAACATAATCCATTACTTTTCTTTCTTCTGTTACATGTAACACACACACGAATTTTGTGGTTTAAAGATGCAGCACACCAAACAGTTCTAAAACGTTAACATTGTAAGATTAAACTTCTGAACTGTCATGTGTCCAGCCTCAGTACTTACTTCATGTAGATTGCTAGGTCTGTGGCTAGAATGGCCTGCTCAATCATTTTCAGGGTCATTTTATACTCATCCAGAGAAAGTCCACTCAGAATTTGGTTTCCCTGGAGGAAAAAGAACAAATTATTAGATGTTCAGTAAGGTGCCTAAAACTGTGCATTTTAATTTAATTCTCCATGGTAAATTTAATTATCCATGCAAAATCATGCAAGATGAATGATTCTCTATATAATACCTTACAGATTCAACACACGATCATGAAATGTTAATTTATGAAATACTAATTAAATTGTTTTTGATTAATGATGATAATCCATGCTTTTCATGCATGCTGTAGTTAAGAGTCACACTAATAATTGATGGTATTGAAACCTGGACAGTGATTAAGGCCCAACTACAACAGCTATCAGCCTTTGCCAGACATGTTAGAACAACATTTACTCACCAAATGGAAACAGCACATCATAAATATCACCATTTATCAATAGACTAAAGCTAACTCATTATTTGTTGTGCTGCATAACTATTTTGCTACAACAACAAGCTACATGCTACAACAAGCGCATGGGAAAGGCTTCCACTGCTATGTCCAGACTGGCCAAGAGACTGTGGGAAAATGACGCACTGACACAGAACACAAAAGTCCGAGTGTATCAGGCCTGTGTCCTCAGTACCTTGCTCTATGGCAGCGAGGTCTGGACAACATATGTCAGCCAAGAGTGACGTCTCAATTCATTCCATCTTTGCTGCCTCCGGAGAATCCTTGGCATCAGGTGGCAGGACCGTATCTCCAACACAGAAGTCCTCGAGGCGGCCAACATCCCCAGCATATACACCCTACTGAGCCAGCGGCGCTTGAGATGGCTTGGTCATGTGAGCAGCATGGAAGATGGCAGGATCCCAAGGACACATTGTACAGCGAGCTCTTCACTGGCATCAGACCCACCGGCCGTCTAGGTCTCTGCTTTAAAGATGTCTGCAAATGCGACATGAAGTCCTGTGACATTGATCACGTCGTGGGAGTCAGTTGCCAGCGATCGCCAGAGCTGGCGGGCAGCCATAAAGGCGGGGCTAAAGTGTGGCGAGTCAAAGACACTTAGCAGTTGGCAGGAAAAAAGACAGAAGCACAAGGGGAGAGCCAACTGTGTAACAGCCCCGACAGCCAATTTTATCTGCAGCACCTGTGGAAGAGCCTGTCACTCTAGAATTGGCCTTTATAGCCACTCCAGGCGCTGCTCCACACACCACTGACCACCCCCAGGCGCTTACCCATTGTCTCTCGAGACAAGGAGGCCAAAGAAGAAGACTTTGGATATGTTTGACAAACATCAGTCAACCAAATCTATTTGGCAACTTACAACAACCAGAATGGAAGTGTTCACAAAGAAACTCAAAATTCAAATTGTGTTGATCAATAACTCTAGACTGTGATTCTGTGTAATACATCACATAAAATAAAAGTGTCTGACATAATCGTGTTACCTGTGTCAGGTATTGATCAAGGATGGATCATTCAAATAAGAACATAAGAAATAGGAGCAGGAGTAGTACTTAAGTTTTAATTTAAGATTCAAAATGAGTTTTAACTCTTCAAGCTTCTCTCCTAGAATCAGTAAGGCTCACAATGTTGAGGCATTTCAAAACATTTGGGATCCTTTTTCAAAATAATTGTATCAATTGACATTGATTTGGCTGTGATTCTGTCATTCAAGCTGTACTCACTTTTTTCCTCCACACAATTAAAAAAAAAAAAATATGACATTGAAAGGACCCAGTAATTGTGCATATATTATTTGGAAAGGACCCCATGACCTATTTCAAGATGCAATCTAACACAGTTTCTGTACTTGCTACTATTTTTTAATGTTTTAAGTGTTGTAAAGAATAAAAGCATTTTGTTGTGTGAATTTTTATGCTGGTAAAGAAACTTATTAATGACTGTTAAAACAATGTCAAATTCAACTTGCTCAAAATAAAGCACAAGACCTCCAAACGTGACAATTTCATGTAAAATAAAATACCTTTGTGTCGTCCATAAAATAGAGAATTTGCAGAAGCTCACCAAAGCTCAGCAACAGTTACAGAAAGTAGACAAATGCTGAAAATAAAGCTCTGGTCTTTGCACCATTTGAGTATCAATATTATTAATTAATATGAAACACAAAAACAGTCAATCACTTACAGGGCTGTTGAGTATCATGACACACTGATCAAAATGATGATGTTCCATCATGGAGTGACAGTAGAGCTGAGCAAGAGGATGCTCACTCCTACACAACATCAATCAAACAGAAGAGTTTTATATTAATAGTTTCACTAAACTTTTCCAAACAGAAAATATCATCACTGCAAACAATAATATTTTAATTTGGTTCTTTTTGTAAGTGATGTTCCACAGTTGAAGCAGATTGCACTGCTGTAAAGTTAAAGGCATCCATTGGATGCATTGATCACCTGGCTCTTTTACCTTCTGAGAGCATAATATCCCATGTTGCAGATAAGCATGCAGCCTATCTCATTGCATTGAAAGAACAGATCTATCATAATAACAACAGCCAAAATAAATATTTATTTTGTATATTTTATGTGGTGTTGCTCAGGGCAAGTCACAAAATAAGTTCTCTGTCTTATCCCTGTATGTTGCTTTCACATTAGGTGTTCTATCTTTTCCTCTTCTGGTTTTCTTTTACCCCTTCTGTTGCTTCGGCTGGTATCTGTGCTATTTTCCTTTTGTTTTTTGCTTTACCTAAATTACTGTTTCTTTCCTTGTTGTGTTCTCTCTCCTTTTCTTTAATGTTTGTTCTCTCTTGTTATTTAGCCTCTCTGTCTGTTTTCTTCTTTTATTGGTGGGAGGTACAGACAGCAGTGGAGGAAGGGATCTAACCGGCTGTAGTCAGATTTGGGCTATGGGCAGAGGGAAGAATCTGGCTAAGGTGTAGGGGAGGCAGCAGAGCAGAGAACAAAGTGAAGGTGGTGGTGATGGTGAGGTACAGGCAGCAGGCCTGGTGGGAGGGGCAGCAGGAAGTGAATTGGCCAATAGTGGTCATCCATGACAGTGGTCAGCAGGGGAAGGAAAAAATAAAACTGCAGGTTGAAAGTCGGCCTTTACAGCCACAACAGATGGTGTTCAATCTAGAAGTGACATACACCCTGGGCACAGTCCATCTTCTCCCAAGATGGACAGTCATCACTGGAGGTCAAGAGGCCCTTCAGACAAACTCTGAGAAAGCTGGTGGGAGCAGATAGTTGTGGCAGTCAATGCAACAAGTCAAGTCCCGAGGACCTGGATGCAGTGTCTGAGAGGTTCAAAGCTCACATGAGTGGTCATGGTCAGTGAATGCATCTTTGACTGCCATATCACATTAATTGCACCATTAGTCTCTGACACTGCTCAATGCACCACACCCCCATCACTTAGCTACCAACAATCTCGATCAATCAGGACTTATACCTAACATTCATAGCTTCACCTTATCCTCACACACTTAGCACTGCTTCAAGCCTCACATTCACATCTCACACCTTGCATACACTTCCAGCTATTTAACCACGACAGCCGTATCACCCAAACACATTGCATTACACTCACAGTAACACTTCCCTCTCTCTTGCAGGACAAGGTGGCACACAACAGGAGGCAGCAGGTTTTACCTGGCAGGGGGCAGGCATGCCTGCATGTCCTAAACCCCACAGAGGAGACGGTGGTCAACATCAGTGGAGCAATCATTGTTGCGGCTGTGGCCAGCAGCGTGGCTGAACCAACAGAAGATGACTTTATCCTATACCTCGTCTTCCTTCTCACATCCCACTTCCCCCGAAGCCCACAATCTCTTCTGATTTAGGAGCTATAGATCATCTAAGCATTTGCCTCCTACTTTCCCCACTTCCCTCACTACACCATCTTGTGCCTTTTTCCTTTCAAATACCTAAGAATTGCAACCTGATCAGGCAGTGGTGGAATAGCAAGAGATGGAAGAGGAAGAAGACAGTGATGATGAAGACACACCGTCACTCACTTTCACAATTGCAGCCACTAGCTCAGATATTGACACTGTGTGTACTTTAGTGGATAGCTTACAAGTGGGATCAGCAAGTGGTGAGTCACTGGACATGAGTGGCCTGCAGCCAGGGGCAGGGTGCAAAAGTAGTACAGGTGCCAGGTCAGCAGAGGGTGAGGTTACACAAGAGTTCTCTTGCAGAGGACTCAGATGAGGTTACAGAAGGCTGAGGGATATGCACAATGAAATGCTTGATGCATTAGCAGGCCTGCCAGAAAGCCTGTATGCAATGTCAAAGAGCATGGAAGAGTCCGGCATCAACTTTGCATCGGGCTTTACACAGGGCTTGGGGCCTAACCTGTCCAGCTTGTAAGTGGTGGCCAACTCCATTAACACATTTGTGGATGCAATCATGATGCAGCATCTGGTGGCGGAGATTCAAATTGGCAATGGCCGCTATGGATCCCAAAACCGGGATTGCCAGTTCCGATTCTCCTGAGGGTGGGGTAGGCCGACTATGGCCTTCTCGCTCAGAGGGTAAATAAGGGCCTCTTCCCGCCACCGCTGGGATCTTACCAGCTGCAGGAATGCCTCTGGCGCACAGGAAGGACGCCTTGGAAAACGAGACACCCTCCTTGTGGGCTTGGGGGGTCCTCCTTCGTGGGCAATTTGTGGCACACGGAGGACCCTACTGGGAAGAAATGTACCCACCTGGTACCCTCCTCCCCTGGACCAAATGCCCACCCACCTCGCTGGATTCTTTCGGAATGGCCCTGGCAACTCTGCCTCACTTACCTGAGCTGGGCCTGGGTCCGAGGCCTCTGCAGTACCAGCAGTGGCCACCACTCCTGGTGGTGTTGCTAATACTGCTGAGCTGCTGGCCCTGTGATTGGCCGGCACCTCTTGGGGCGGGTTCCCTGTCCCTATTAAGTGTTTAAAGGGACAGGGATCCTGTCCCCTTAAACTTTGACTCCAAAAGACCGGAGGATCGCTCTGGGGGAGTCAGAAGTAATGTAGAGGCAGGGGTCCCCCAGACTCTTTGGCCTGGAGCCGGGAGCCCTGCCTCCTGCATAAAATACACCACACCCCCACCCCCCGCCTCCAAGAGTTGCTGGCCAATCACAGAGCCGGCAGCTCTGCAGTATCAGCGCTGTCACCAGGAGTGGTGGCCACTGCCAGTACTGCAAAGGCCTTGGACCCTGGCCCAGCGCTGGAGACCCAGATGAGAGTTAGGTGAGGCGGGGTTGCTGGGGGCTGTCCAGAAGGCCTTGGTGAGTGGGTTGGAGGGTTAAGTGCAGGGGGAGGGGGATCCAGGGAGGCGGAATTATTCTCAGCGGGGGTCCTCCATAGGCCATGTATTGTCACAGAGGAGGGAGCTCCCCCCACCACCACCACCACCGCCCCCACCAAAGCCTGCAGAAAGAGTGCCTGATGTTACTAGGCGACCTCCCCATGTGGCAGAGGCCGCTGCTGGTTAAATTCCAGTGGTGGGAGGAAGAGGCTCTCAAGTGACAGTTAATAGGCTCCTAAGGGCCTAATTTGCCTCTGGGCAGGAAGGCTGTCGTTGGCCTATCCAGGCCCCGACAAAATCCCTTGATGACAGGGAGGCAACAGGCCCTCTGCCCCTCTGTCTTGTTGCAATTCTATGGGCGCCTCTGACCCCTTTTCAGGGGGGATATAAAATCCAGCCCTATATGTGGAAGGCTCAAAAGATAAATAAATATATAAGCACACATTACTTTCCAGTGATCAACTGGCATTTATCACTTGGAAACTGCACAGTATTAGAGATCATGACATACTGAATGGAGTATACTGACCATTAAAGTTCACAATACTTAACCAGCAAGTAACAAACTAATCCAAAGCAAAACAACCCCATGTAAATACACTGCATACAATATCAAGAGCTATGATTAAAAGCAAAATACTGCAGATGCTGGAAATCTGAAAAAGCAACAGAAACTGCTGGAAATACTCAGCAGGTTCTGATGAAAGGTCATCGACCTGAAACATTAACTCTGCTTCTCTCTCCACAGATGCTGCCTGACCTGCTGAGTATTTCCAACACTTTCTGTTTTTATATCAAGAACTATGACTTGCATTTATAAAAGGCCTTTTAACATTATAAGACATGGCGCTTCAAAGGAATGTTAATAAACACAATTTGACACAGAGCACAGAAAGAAATATTAGGACAGGTGCCCAAAAAGCTGTAAAAGAGGTAGGAGCATCTTAAAAGAGGAGAGAGAGGTAGAGAGATGGATAGATTTAGGTAAAGAATTTGAGAGCTTAGGGCCGAGACAGATGAAAGCACAACTGCCAATGGTCGGGCGATGTAAATCGGGGAAATCAAAAGGCCAAATTTGGAGAAATCTTGGAGGGTTGGAGGAAGTTACAGAGATGGGGAGGAGTGAGGCCATGGAGCTATTTGAAAACCACTCTGAGGCACAGTGCATTGGAGCACCAACCCACCACAGTACAGTAATAATATCAGTATCCAATAATCACCACCTGAAATATGTCATATCACAACATTAAAAAGCCCCATACCTTTTTATGAAAGCATTGTTCACCCCCCTGTGGTCCAGGTCATGGCTCAGGGTTGCTATGATGAGAGCTAATGTCTCCAGGTCAGTTAACTTGTTCTGTAACAACAAAAATAAATAAGGGAACTTTTACATTCTCAATACTCAGGTTATTTAATACTTGTAAGAGTAGATGGGATCTAAACCAGTGGAGGCTGAGGAACACAAACTTTTTCACACTTAACAATTAGGGTAAAGTGCTGACAAGAAATCTAACAGCAGAGTTTCATTATTCAGCACAACTTTGAGGCCACACAATTCGATAACTCCCGAAAACGGGTGCGGCAATCACAATGTACGATTAACCCGAGCCCATTGTTTCCAACCAGCCATCATGCCAACTTTGTGCAGCCTGCTCATTACCAGGATTGAGGTGTGCAGGCAGTGCTAATTGTTTTGTTGAGCAGCTGCACATCACAGCAGGTGACCCACAATTGTGAGGGGCTAGCACCAGTTAATACTAGCCTGTACTACTTAAAATCAGATGGAACTTCTTAAAGGGGAGGTGCATTGTGGCTGGAGCAGGTGCTGTAAGTCATTCTACAACTGATTCTGACCGGGAAAAGAGAGAAGAAAGGCACAACATGGGAGAGAATGGGCTCCAAATCTTCCGACGCTGTACTGAAGGTCTTGGTCGAAGAGGAGTAGAGGATGGCTCCATGCAGCACAAAGCTGCTGTTCTCTATAAGGATGACAGCACTTGTCCTCCAACCCCTACCATTCCACCAGTGCCCTTGCTGTTTCCTGTCAGCCAGCCAATCCAGACTCCTGCCACCCATGCCAAGATAGTGCAGTCCACAGCTGGGCCCTCAAGACCAAGAACTGCTTGAGGTCATTGTCTCAGGCCATCTGCTGTCTCCACCATTGAAATTCAGCAGCCTTCCACAAGCCATGCTGCAGCCACTGGGGTAGCGCTGCATTGGTGCACTAGGACAGGCAAAGGCACAGGAAGATCGGCACTAAGGGAATGCACAAAGGTAATTAGTTAAAATGTGTATGCAGGGTGGCATGATTTCATTTCTAAATTTGGTTTGGAATGTTTATTTTGTGCTGGCTTTTATTTTTGCAATGTGGCCAAGCGAGCACTGTGATGGGTCAGTAACAGAATGAAAGTGTGGGAACTGTTGATGAATAAGGAATTGGGGTTGTGATTACTGATATTACACTCAGATGAATTGGTCGCAGACAGCCCCTCCAGGAAGGGACTGTCTAAGTTGTCTTATCCACTAGTCTTTCTCCTCCTTCTCTTCATCTTCCTCCTCCTCTTGCTCCACCATCTGCTCCTCAGCTGCTCACTGTACAGATGGTGGCAAGAGCTGACCCCCTCATAATGGTGAGGGTGTTGGTGGAGGGGCAGCCTTCACTGCTGGGGGGGCCCTCCATGGGCCATGGATTTTCCAAGCAGGAGGCCCCCCCCACCATCCCCAGCCCACAGGCAGGCTGCCTGGTTTTACTGGGTGGCCTCACCACATGGTGGAGCGCCCCTGTTACCGTTGGTTAAATGCCAGCGACGGCAGGATGAGGCCCTTAAGTCACCTTTAATTGGCCACTTAAGGGCCTCAATTGGCCTCCATAAAGGAAGGCCATTCTCGACCTTCCCTGCCTCTCACTTAATCAGAGGACGTTGCAAAGGCGACGGGCACTCCGCTCCCCTGCCTTCCCTTCCAACTTTACAGTTCCCCCTGCCTCCCAGCCCATTCCTGAGGGGGCAATTAAAATCTGCCCATTGTTTCTCCCTGAGGTTCAGGTAGGAGAATTTCTTCTGAACAACCTAGGTGGATATGGCCTCCTGCTAAGAGGTCTTCTGCCCCTTTTCCTCCTCCATCTTCTAGCAGCTTGCACTACCCTGTGTCACCTCTGGTCATTCTCCTAGTCATGCTGTATTCAGGGGAATGCCTACTTGTGCACCCATGTCTGGAGGCAACTGATTTGTGTAGAAGTCTTGAAGTCAGGACCAATGCCTTCAATGCCTGTCACAATGCTCCCTGTAGACTTTAGGAACATTAAAGAACTCTAGAAAGCACCAAACACATGTACAATCACAACAATAGCCAGTAGAAATCAATCAACAACTAACCTTAAAGTACCTGATGATCCCTTTAAATAATGCTGGCTGGGTGGGGACCTTCCTGCTGCTGAATATGTGTTCAGTTGTGCATGTTTAAGAGACATGGTTAGCTAGAATGTTGAGGTCCAAAATGGCAGTGCTGCCATCAAATCAGCCTTACACTTTGACTGACATCATGATCTGCCTGTTCTGCCTACTTCTGGTGGACATGCGCTAACTGTGCATGTGTTAACACCCTTACAAAAATGGTATCTGGTGCAACTTGTACCAGATGTGTGTGTGTGCTATGGACCCCATTTTGGACCACTAGGGCCACCTTTTTTTTGGGCTCTATGCATCTGAAGTTTGTGCCCTCTATCTCAGAGCTGACCAACGCTCAGATATAGCAAGCTCATTTGGTTAGCTGCAATCCCATTTCTTAATATCCCACCTCACAGTGTTCCACTTTGTAAGGGGTTTATTTGGGTTGAGCAATTTTATGAATCTATACTGTTAAAGGGAGCCTTTCCCACTAGTGCGGCATAATCCCAAATTTGAGTACTGACTACCCATGATTTCCACTATATGATACTCGCAGGAAAGGCTTCACATTAGCAACATCAAGTACCATGTGGATTTCTGTAGTTCAATAGCAGTGGTTTGATTTGATTCACTGATTCAAGTCCATCAAATGAGCCCAGCCCATAGCATTTGCAACTAACTTCAGCCAGAAGTGCAAAGTGGATAATTCTTCTTGACCGCCTCCTGAGCTCTCCACCATCACAGATGCCAGTCTGTACCGATGCAATTCAGTCCACGTGATATCACGAAATGGCTGAGTGCACTGGACACAGCAAAGACTATGGGTGCCAACAAGATCCTGGGTGTGGTACTTTAGAACCAACCATGCTTAAGCCAAGTAGTTTCAGTACAGTTGCAACAATAGCATCTACCAACAATGTGGAAAATTGCCCAGGTATGTCCTGTCCATAAAAGGCAGGATAAATCCAACTTGGCCAATAACCGTCCTACCAGCCTACTTCCAATCATCAGCAAAGAATCATCGAATCACAGATTTGTTATAGTGCAGAAGGAGGCCATTCGGCCAATCGTGTCTGCACCGGTTCTCCAAACGAGCAATTCACTTAGTGCCATTCCCCCGCCTTCTCCTCGTAACCCTGCACATTCTTCCTTTTCATATAACAGTCTAATTCCCTTCTGAATGCTTCAAATGAACCTGCCTCCACCACGTTCTCAGGCAGCGCATTCCAGACCTTAACCACTCGCTGCGAGAAAAAGTTTTTCCTCATGTCGCTTTCGCTTCTCTTACCAATGACTTTAAAATGGGCCCTCTAATTCTCGATCCTTTCACGAGTTGGAACAGTTTCTCTCTATCTACTCTGTCCAGCCCCTCATGATTTTGAATACCTCTTTCAAATCACTTCTCAGCCTTCTCTTCTCCAAGGAAAACTGTCCCAACTTCTCCAGTCTATCTTCATAACTGAAATTCTTCATCCCTGGAACCACTCTCGTGAATCTTTTCTGTACTCTCTCCAATGCCCTCACATCTTTCCTAAAGTGTAATGCCCAGAACTGGATGCAATATTCCATCTGAGGCCGAACTAGTGTTTTATACAAGTTCAACATAACTTCTTTGCTCTTGTACTCTTTTGCCCCTATTAATAAAGTCTCTGTCTGTCAACCTTCAATGACTTATGCACATATACACCCAGGTGCCTCTGCTCCTGCACCCCCTTTAGAATTGTACCCTTTATTTTATCTTGTCTCTCCATGTTCTCCCTACCAAAATGAATCACTTCACATTTCTCTGCATTGAACTTCATCTGCCACCTATCCTCTCATTCCAACTATCAGCCCATTCCAGCAACTTGTCTATGTCCTTTTGCAGTTCTACACCATCCTCCTCACAGTTCACAATGCTTCCAATTTTAGTCTCATCCGCAAACTTTGAAATTGTGCCCTGTACACCAAGGTCTAGGTCATTAATATATATCAGGAAAAGCACGAGTCCCAACACTGACCCCTGGGGACCTCCACTACAAAGCTTCCACCAGTCCGAAAAATATCCATTAACCACTACGCTTTGTTTCCTGTCACTCAGACAATTCCATATCCATGTTGATACTGTCCCTTTTATTCCATGAGATATAACTTTGCTCACAAGTCTGTGTCAACTGTCTTTTGGAAGGCCATGTTCACCACATCAACAGCATTGCCCTCATGAACCCTCTCTGTTACCTTCTCAAAAAACTCCAGCACGTTAGTCAAACATGATTTTACCTTAAGAAATCCATGCTGGCTTTCTTTAATTAACCTGCATTTGTCCATGTGACTATTAATTTTGTCCTGAATTATTCTTTCTAGAAGTTTCCCCACCACTAAAGTTAAACTGACTGGCCTGTAGTTGCTGGGTGTATCTTTAAACTTTTTTTTGAACAAGGGTGTAATTTGCAATTCTCCTGTCCTCTGGCACCACCCCCAAGTCTAAGGAAAACTGAAAAATTATGGCCAGTGCCTCCGCGATTTCCACCCTCACTTCCCTCAGTATCCTTGGATGCATCTCATCTGGTCCTGGTGCTTTATCCACTTTAAGTACAGATAGTCTATCTAATACGCCCTCCTTAACAATTTGAAACCCTTCTAATGTCTGAATTACCTCCTCTTTCATCATTGCCTGGATGCCATCTTCTTCCTTGGTAAAGACAGATGCAAAGTATTCATTTAATACTTCAGCTATGCCCTCCATCTGTACAGCTCCATCTGTAAATCCACTTTATGGTCCCTAATTGGCCCAACTCCTCCTTTTACCACCTTTTTACTATTTATATGTCTATAGAAAACTTTGGAAATCTCTTTAATGTTAGCTGCCAGTCTCTTTTCATGCTCTCTCGTTGCTTCTCTTATTTGCTTTTTCACTTCTCCTCTGGACCTTCTATATTCAGCCTGGTCTCAATAGTATTTTCTACCTGGCATCTGTCATAAGCACATTTTTTCTTCTTATCTTAATCTCTATCTCTTTTGTCACCCAGGGAGCTTTGGATTTGTTTGCCCTACCTTTCCCCTTCGAGGGAACATACCTTGACTGTGCTCGAACTATCTCTTCTTTGAAGGTAGCCCATTGTTCAGCTACTGTTTATCCTGCCAACCTTTGACTCCAATTTATTTGTCCCAGATCCATTCTAAGCCCATTGAAGTTGGCTTTCCCTCAGTTAATTATTCTTACTCTGGATTGTTTTTGGTCCATTTCCATAGTCATCCTAAACCTTAAGATACAATGATCACTGTCTCTCCTACTGACTTGGCCCACCTCATTCCCAAGAACCAGGTCTAGCAGTGCCTTCTTTCTCATTGGACTAGAAACATACTGGTGTAGAAGATTTTCTTGAACACACTCTAGGAACTCTTGCCCCTCACTGCCCTTTACACTACTACTATCCCAGTCTATGTTTGCATAATTAAAGTCCCCCATTATAACTATCCTATAATTTTTGCATCTCTCTTCTGTAATTTCCTTGCAAATTTGTTCCTCTACATCATTCCCACTGGCCTGTGGCCTATAGAAAACACCGAGCAATGTAACTGCACCCTTTTTTGTTCGTTAGCTCTAGGTGATGGAAGGAGTTGTCAACAGTGCTTAACAAGTAGCATTTACTCACCAATGACCTGCCCGCTACTGTTCAGTTTGGGTTCTGCCAGGATTTCATAATAGCCTTGGTCCAAAAATTGATCAAAGTGTTGCATTCATAGGTGAGGTGAGAGTGACTTTCCTTGCTATCAAGGCAGCATTCGACCAAGTGTGGCATCAAGGAGACCTAGATTGGGGATCGCGGGAAAAACTCTCCAATGGTTTGAATCATACCGAGCACAAAGGAAGATGCTTGTGGTTGTTGGAGGGCAATCACTTCAGCCCCAGGACATTGCTGCAGGAGTTCCTCAGGGAAGACAATATTCCGGCAATAGTACTGAAGACCTGTGCTCCAGAACTTGCCGTGCCCCTAGCCAAGCTGTTCCAGTACAGCTACAACACTGGCATCTACCCTGCAATGTGGAAAATTGCCCAGGTATGTCCTATACACAAAAAGCAGGACAAGTCCAACCTGGCCAATTACCGCCCCATCAGCCTACTCTCAATCATCAGTAAAGTGATGGAAGGTGTTATCAACAGCATTATCAAGCGGCACTTGCTCAGCAATAACCTGCTCAGTGACGCTCATTTTGAGTTCTGCCAGGGCCACTCAGCTCCTGACCTCATTACAGCCTTGGTTCAAACATGTACAAAAGAGCTGAACTCAAGAGGTGAGGTGAGAGTGACTGCCCTTGACATCAAGGCTGCATTTGAACGAGTATGGCATCAAGGAGCCCTAGCAAAACTGAAGTCAATGGGAATCAGGGGGAAAACTGTTCGCTGGTTGGAGTAATACCTAGCACAAAGGAAAATGGTTGTGGTTGTTGGAGGTCAATCATCTGAGCTCCAGGACATCACTGCAGGAGTTCGTCAGGGTAATGTCCTAGGTCCAACCATCTTCAGCTACTTTATCAATGACCTTCCTTCCATCATAAGGTCAGAAGTGGGGATGTTCGCTGATGATTTCACAATGTTCACCAGCATTTGCAACTCCGCAGATACTGAAGCAGTCCGTGTAGAAATACAGCAAGACTTGGACAATATCCAGGCTTGGGCTGATAGGTGGCAAGTAACATTCATGCCACACAAGTGCCAGGCAATGACCATCTCCAACAAGAGAGAATCTAACCATCTCCCCTTGACATTCAATGGCATTACCATCGCTGAATCCTTCACTATCAACATCCTAGGGACTACCATTTGCCAGAAACTGAACTGGAGTAGCCATATAAATACCGTGGCTACAATAGCAGGTCAGAGGCTAGGAATCCTGCGGCGAGTAACTCACCTCCTGACTCCCCAAAGCCTGTCCACCATCTATAAGGCACAAGTCAGGAGTGTGATGGAATACTCTCCACTTGCCTGGATGGGTGCAGCTCCAACAACACACAAGAAGCTCGACACCATCCAGGACAAATCAGCCCACTTGATTGGCACCCCATCCACAAACATTCACTCCCTCCACCACCTACGCACAGTGGCAGCAGTGTGTACCATCTAAAAGATGCACTGCAGCAACGCACCAAGGCTCCTTAGACAGCACCTTCCAAACCCGTGAACTCTACCAACTAGAAAGACAGGAGCAGCAAATGCACCACCTGCAAGTTCCCCTCCAAGTCACACACCATCCTGACTTGGAGCTATATCGCCGTTCCTTCACTGTTTCTGGGTCAAAATCCTGGAACTCCCTTCCTAACAGCACTGTGGGTGTACCTACCCCACATGGACTGCAGCGATTCAAGAAGGCAGCTCACCACCACCTTCTCAAGGGCAATTAGGAATGGGCAATAAATGCTGGCCTGGCCAGCGACGCCCACATCCCATGAATGAATTAAAAAAAGTGTCCTAGGCCCAACCATCTTCAGTTGCTTCATCAATGACCTTCCCACCATCATAAGGTTAGACATGGGGATATTCGCTCCATACACAATTCCTCAGATACTGAACCAATCCATGCCTGTTTACATAATGACCTGGACAGCATCCAGGTTTGGGCTGATGAGTGGCAAGTAATATTCACACTACACAAGTGCTAGGCAATAACCATTTCTAACAAGAAAGATTCTAACTTCTTGACATTCAATGACATACCATCACCAAAGCCCCCACCATCAATATTCAGCAACTGAACTAGATCAGCCAAATAAATGGCATGGCTATTACGGCAGACCAGAGGCTGGGTACTCTGCAATGAGTGGCTCACCTCCAGACTCCCCAAAGCTTCTCCACCACCTTCTAGGCACAAGTCAGGGGTGTGATGAAATAATCTCCACTAGCTTGGATGAGTGCAACTGCACATTCAAGAAGCTCAACATCATCCAGGACAAAGCAGTCTGCTTGATTGACCAGCCATCACTGTAAACATGCGCTCCTTCCACTAGCATTGTACCATGGCTTCAGTGTGTATCATCTATTAGATGCACTGCAGCAACTTACCAAGGCTTCTTTGGCAGCATCTTCCAAACTTGGGACCTCCACCACTTAGAAGGACAAGGGCAGTGGGTCCATGGAAACAACATCACATACAAGTTCTTCTCCAAGCCACACACCATCCTGACTTGGACTATATTGCCATTCCTTCACTGTCGCTGAGCCAAAATTCTTCAACTTCCTACCTAACAGCATTGTAGAAATACCTGTACCACTAGAACTTCAAGAAGATTCACCAACACCTTTGCAAGAGCAACTATAGCTTTGCTAGTGATGCTCATATCCCAAGAATTAATTTAAAAAGATAGAGTTTTATCACTTCTAATTTTGTTCTATATGCTTCTTTCATTTGTTCCTGATTCTCCTCTACTAACCAATTAATTACAGGCTTTTATCCATTGATTGCCTCCTTCATGTTCTGTCCTCCAATAATTCTTCCATGCCACTCTATCCACCATTATAAATGCAGACACTGGAATTTATAATGGAAATATAAAAATAAGGAAAAAATATATTACATTAAAATGGGGACTGAATTATATGCGCAAGCTCTGGTCAGATATCCTTGTCCTAGAGCACAGATTTTATGATCAATCTTGACTTTCTGTGTGGAACTGTGTGGGAGATCAACTAATATATAAAAATCCTATAGTTTGTAATGTTCTCACAACTGTAATAGATTGAAATCAATGGGTGATATAGGTAACACTCATTACTCTTGCATGCTCCAGAGGGGGCATGGGAGGGTTGAAGCCTGTTTTGTCAGCCTCTCAAGCAGATTTAGGATTTTTGTCTTCGCTACCTGGGTGATAATCTGGCGGAATGATTTCTGATTTTTGATTTTGATGGAATCAAATTTCAACAGGGAGAAATTGTTCCCATTAGTGGAAGGGTCGAGAACCAGGGACACATGTTTAAGGTGATTGGCAAAAGAACCAAAGGAAACAACATTTTTACACAGCGAGTGGTTAAGATCTGGAATGCACTGACTGAGAGGGTGGTGGAGGCAGGTTCAATCACAGCTTTCAAAACTGAATTGGATAAACACCTGCAGAGAAAAAATTTGCAAGACTAATGGGAAAGGGCAGGTGAATGGGGTGAGCTAAATTGCTCTTGCGGAGAGCTGGCACAGATGCGACAGGCCAAATAGCCTCCTTCTGTGCTGTAACCATTCTATGGGCTTGATTTTATGGGCCCCCCCGTGGCAGGGTCGGAGGCAGGGGGCTCATAGAATCATGACGGGGGGGGGGTGGGGGGGGGCGGCGAGGGGGGTGAGGGAGGTGAGGGAGCAGAGGGCCTGTCACCGCCCCATCAGCAAGCAATTTTCCTGTGGGTGGGATAGGCCGCTGGGAGGACGCCTTTTAAAACAAGGCACCCTCCCTGTGGGCTTGGGGAGGGTGGCCTCCTCCGTGGGCAATCTGTGGCCCACAGAGCATGCCGGCTGGGAAACAATGCATCTCCCAGGACACCCCTGCCCAATCCCCACACCCCCCCACCAATGCCGGGGCTAGGTCAGAAGGCCTCAACGCCCCCACCTTGCTTACTTGAGATCCGGGGTTCCAGTGCTTGTCCTGGGACCAAGGCCTCTGCAGTGCTGGCAGTGGCCACCGCTAGTAGGAGGTGGGATCCCTGTCTTTAAAGGGACGGAGCTCTCAGCAGTGGAAACTTCGCCTCCAAGACAATGGTCACCCCCGGGGGGGACCATGCAAAAAAGCCGAGACCGGGTGCCCTCCCGCCTTTTCAATCTGGCGCTGGGAGCCCCATCTCCTCCACAAAATCCAGCCCTATGATTCTATTCTATGATTCTATAATGAAAATCGGGAAGGTTCCATACAGGGTGGGCATTATGTCCAAAGTTGAACATCCATCCCAATTTCCCCTAACTCACTATGAGCAATGCCATGTGAGTTTTGCATATAATAAAATAAGCTTTGGAGTTGGGATGACTGGTTGATGCAGTTGGTTAGCAATCTGTCCTTTCACCTCTGGGAGCTGACTTTGAATCTAGAATGATGGGATGAATAGTTCCTTGCCCTGATAAATGCAAGGATCTCACTAAATCATATTTGGAAAGTTTTAAACTAGTAGCTACTGTAAACTCACAGCCAAGATCCTGCCAACATTCTTTATTAATTGCCACTAAATTGCACTACTGCCAGTAGACAAAAACATGGCAAAGGAGAAAGGAACTGTTACAATGGCACAGTAGAAGGTGCTATTTTGTGATTAGCGATAATTATTGGATGTGTGCAGAGAAAATCTTTACATGTGTTATGCCTGATATAGGAATTTTGATAGTGGTCAAAAGTAGAAAATAGTCAGTAGATTTTACAAATTAAAATGTTCAAAGCACAGCTTTATACAATGTGAGTGCTGCTCCAGGAGAGCTAAACCTTAACACTTTTCACCTCATTCAATTCCCAGCACTGGCACATTTCCCCCTGAAAATGTATTTTAATCCCCAATTTAAAAAAATACTAAAATGAACAAAGCAATTTTATGCATGTAAATTGTGGATGCAAATAATAAGGTGTTTTAAGTATGGTTATTTAAATTTATATTAATTGTTAAGGCTTTAATGATTTTTTGAAAATCTAGCATTAAATTATCCAAGTGGTGATATTCTGCACTTAGATCAGGAATATTACAGCCACAGGTGTTCAAACAATGCAACTGGCCACAGTTACAGAATAGTGTGCAACACATGAGGAAGAGTGTGGCATCTAAATAATAATTGGCAATAAATGAAGAACATCTAAAACGAACAGTGACATACCTGAATCCTGCCGGACTTCAGCACAGCAAACATGCATTGAGCCGTATTAAATGCATGCCTCCAATTGTGATATACTACATGTCTTCGATAATTCTTTTTAACACTTAAAATCCACCGGCAAAGAACCTGTGGGGGAAAAAAATCAATAGTTTACGCAAATGTTGTTTATAGAGAAATGTACAACTTGTATCAGCCCAATGAAGGTTCTACTCCTGTCCATTTTTTACTTCATTAGCATGCAAGTAACTGCTTAGCAGAGGACACAGGAAGCTATGACATGTTTAAAATGTTCCATTTCAGTTCCAACAAAAATGTTCTTATCCATTGTCCCAGTGCAAATCAGGCAATGACAGCAATTATCATTAATTTGCATGCATTTCAGATGCCTAGTCACACGCTTACATGTTTTCTACTAGAGCACTCTTTATCCAGCTGGAAATTAGACACAGACCATACATATGTTTCTGACCTGACTTCGAAAGCATATAATATTTTGGTAGTAAATTTAAACGGATGAAGTGTACTCTGAATGAAAACATGTAACAGCTTAATTAAGCACCTAAAATGCATGCAAATTAATGATACATGCTGTTAGGTGCAATGTTGTGAATGTTTCTTTTGGCAGGTATGTGCCAGCAGTTTACTAAACACACATAAAACGTAATAAAAACAAGAAATGCTGGAACCACTCAGCAGGTCTGGCAGCATCTGTGAAAAGAGAAGCAGAGTTAACGTTTCGGGTCAGTGACCCTTCTTCGGAACTACACATAAAATGTATGCTGCTGGGAAGGCTCGTCTAGTCTTTGAGAGTTGGTTCTGTAAATGTGGGTTGTACTGTTTCACGTTGCAGTTGAACTATTTGTGCCATGCCTCTTGGAAACCTTATGTTGTATATTTATAGTGACAATTGCTTTTTTTTTCTTTCAATATTTGCATTTTTGCTTTTTGTTTAAACCACCTTTCCTAATGACTGGGTATGACAGCTTTATGTGCATTAACCAAAAGTCTGAGGATTTCTTTAGTCATTCCTCTTGCACTGAGAGATTTGGAGGAGGAAGAAGGGTATCTGAGATGGAATCAGAGGCAGATGCAATCAAAGCAAAGGTGTAATAGCTGTACCCATTTTTATTTCAGGAGTTGGGACTATAGACCAAGGCAGGGCTACCTAACTATGTCACAGGAGATATTCCTTTATAGCCTACAAGTCATGGGATAATCAGTCACTCAGTTATGCCAGGGGAAATTTTAACATGGGTGAGTGCATAGGACTGGATATGGGCAGGGGTGTTAAACTGGGAAAATTTTGAATTAATCGCGAAGCCAGGACAAAGAGCCAAAAAGACTTGCAGGTTGATAGGTAAATTGGCCATTATAAATTGTCACTAGTATAGGTAGGTGGTAGGGAAATATAGGGACAGGTGGGGATGTTTGGTAGGAATATGGGATTAGTGTAGGATTAGTATAAATGGGTGGTTGATGTTCGGCACAGACTCGGTGGGCCGAAGGGCCTGTTTCAGTGCTGTATCTCTAAAAAAAAAGGGTGGGTAGCCAACCTGCTCTTAAGAGGCAAGTTAGAATTTTAAATTTGTCAATGAGGCTGACAGCCTCTGATTTATCCTGATTTGCAGGTCTAATAGTAGGTGGCCGTGTTTCCCAGGCTTCGGGAAACCCACAGCTGGAGCAAGGCGAGGACAGCTTCGGGGAGAATGTAAGTGTCTTTATAGGACTCCTTTTGGGCCAGGAGGAGCAGGACTGTTTCCCTGGTGGCTCCCCCAAGCTCCCACCATCAGACCTGTTCCCCCCCACCCCCCCTCCACAAAGATCCCTGGGGTTGGGAATTGAGAACCTCCCCCCCCCCCCGCCTCCACCGCAGGTGTGGGGATTGGAACCCCGCCCCAGAATTGGACACCACCCCCACCCCCAATCTACTTGATTCTGCAGAGCCCTTCCCACCCGACTGGAAGCCAAACCTGTAGGTCAGGCTGACTTCCGGGCGGGGAAATTGTCAGGGCCAAAAGATGCACATCATGGAGTTAAAATGCGACTATGTTCAGGGAAACCTAAACTTCCAGACTTCCTCTCTGAAACTCCACAACCCTACCTACATAACTGGCACCAGTAAGTATCCAGGCTTCTGTCTCTGCGAAAGAAAGAGTAATTGACATGGCAGGAGGGCATGTGATGAATCCTCCAGGAATACATTCCAACTAGAGTTAATAACCTTACAGATAACAGAAGTGTTGCTCATCTGGAGGTGGAAGGAAGAAACTTGGTGAAATTACAATCACCAGGGAAGCAGTACTGACCAAACTGATGGAGCTGTAGGCTGACAAGTCCCCGGGTCCTGATGGGCTTCATCCTAGGGTCTTAAAAGAGGTGGCTAATGAGGTAGTAGATGCGTTGGTGTCAACTTTTCAAAATTTCAAAATTTGCTAGATTCTGGAAAAGTTCCATCAGACTGGAAAATAGCAAATATAACCCCTCTATTCAAGAAGGAGGGTGGGGCTAGGGGAGTGGGGTGGGGTGGGGTGGGGAGGCAGAAAACAGGTAACTATAGGCCAGTTAGCTTGACGTCTGTTGGGGAAGGTGTTAGAATTGATGATTAAGGAGGCTATAGCTGGGCACTTAGAAAAGCTCAAGGTAATTGTGAATAGTCAGAATGGTTTTGTGAAAGGGAAATCATGTTTAACCAATTTATTGGAGTTCTTTGAAGGAGTAACATGCTCTGTGGATACAGGGCATCCCATTGACGTACTGCACTTGGATTTCCAGAAGGCATTTGACAAAGTGCCACATCAAAGGTTATTGCGCAAAGTAGAAGCTCATGGTGTAGGGGGTAACATATTAGCATGGATAGAAGATTGGCTGGCTGGCAGAAAACAGAGTATGCATAAATGGGTCCTTTTCTGATTGGCAGGATGTGACGAGTGGAGTCCCGCAGGGGTCTGTGTTTGGGTGCTACGACCAGGTGATAAAGGGGTCTAGGGGTTCTCTCTCAGCCTTTTCCTGGTTTTGCCTTAACAGGGTTTAATTTTTTAAAACGCCCTCTCAGTGAGTCCTTGCTCACTGCTGTCTAATTGTAATGGCAAAGAAATCAACCAGACAGGTTTTCTTAGATTTAAACAAGAAAGGTGTAAGTTTATTAACCTTAAAACTCTAATTCAGTTAAAACTACTAGAAATATGTGACACGACCACACTAGCATGCATACGCGATAAACACATACGCAAATAGAGACAGAAAAGGAGAAAGAATCAAAGGCGAAAAGGCTTGAAGCAATAACTGGAGTTCAGTTACTGGCTTTGGGTTTGATGTAAAGTCTTTGATTGCATTTAAGTCTTTCAGTTCTCATTGGGGCCCAGTGCACACTTTCAAACTTGTTTCAATGATCTTCTGTCTTGAGGCTTGAATTACTTCCTGGAACTCTGTGTGTGTGAGAGAGAGAGAGACAGGGAGAGACCTTCCTTCTCTTTGGTCTTGAAATTGCAGTCTCTTCCCAAACTATTCTGTAAGCACAATTCAAACAGCTCCAAGTTGGCCAGCAGGTTAGTCATGTGACTAGCTCCTTATTTAGAACAACCTCTCTGGCAAGGTTTGTGGATTTCCCCCAAGATTAGAAGACACTCTCAGTGGGGGTGGAGGGCAGGGTGTTGGAACGCCGGCTGTTACGCATGCAACTTCTCTTGATCAAAAATCCATCTGACTAATTGAATCAGGGAGGCACTCCCATTGTCTTCTTCAGGCAACTGTCCTTTAGAATGCAAATGTGCAACCATTTTTTCAATCACTGTTGTGGTCTTTTTAAACAAGTTATTTCCAGTCCAGTAACAGTTCAAAAATAATGTTCTATATGACAAAATTAATATGCCTCATTTTGGCAGTTGTGGTTTTCATCACATGAGGCCTTGATTTTTTACAATTTATATCAATGACTTAGATGAGGGGAGTGATGGCATGGTAGCTAAATTTGCAGATGACACAAAGATAGGTAGGAAAGTATGTTGTGAAGAGGACATAAGGAGGTTGCAGACCGATATAGATAGGTTAAGTGAATGGGAAAAAATCTGGCAGATGGAGTATAATGTGGGAAAATGTGAAGTTGTTCACTTTGGCAGGAAGAATAAAAAAGCAGAGTATTACTTAAATGGGGAACAACTGCAGAATTCTGAGGTGCAGAGGGATCTAGGTGTTCTAGTGCATGAGGCACAGAAGGTTAGTATGCAGGTGCAGCAAGTAATAAAGAAAGCTAATGGAATGCTATCCTTTATTACGAGAGGAATTGAAAATAAAAATAAGGATGTTATGCTTCAGTTATACAGGACATTGGTGAGACCACATCTCGAATACCGTGTGCAGTTTTGGTCTCCTTATTTAAGGAAGGATGTGAATGCGTTGGAGGCGGTTCAGAGGAAGTTTACTAGATTGATACCTGGAATGAGCAGATTGTCTTATGAGGAAAGGTTGGACAGAGTGGGCTTGTTTTCATTGGAGGTTAGAAGAGTGAGGGGAGACTTGATTGAAGTATATAAGATCCTGAATGGTCTTGACAGGGTTAATGCGGAAAGGATGTTTCCTCTTGTGGGTGAGTCCAGAACTAGGGGGCACTGTTTGAAAATTAGGGGTCGCCCTTTTAGGACAGAGACAAGGAGAAATTTTTTCTCTCAGAGGGTTGTGCAAGTTGGAACTCTGCCTCAGAAGGTGGTGGAGGCGGGGTCATTGAATATTTTTAAGGCGGGGGTAGATAGATTCTTGTTAGGCAAGGGAATCAAAGATTATCAGGGGTAGATGGGAATGTGGAATTCGAGATAGAAACAGATCAGCCATGATCTTATTGAATGGCAGAGCAGGCTCAAAGGGCTGACTGGCCTACTTCTGCTCCTAATTCGTATGGTCGTACGGTTGTAAGATGCCTTCATTACTTTTCCATGGAAAACATCAGCAGCTTTATCAGGTGGCAATTTTTCCTAAATTTCCGACCACCATGGATAGCACAGATACAGCCAGCCAAGTCCCTACCAGTAAAACCATCGGCCTTCATGAACAGAAACTGGTGAACAGACATGTGCTTCCATGAGCAAATTTTTAATTACTTGTTATAATAAAACTAGCCTCCTACTAGGTTTGAGAAAGGCCATCTTACAAATATTCTATCCCTGACCATACCTTATGCTGACAACTCTCAGCTGTAGCTTAGTTGATAGCACATAGTCAGAAGGTTGTGTGTTCTGCTCCAGGGACTCGGGCAGAAAATCTAGGCTGACACTCCCGTGCAATACTGAGGGAGTGCTGCATTGTCCCTCTTTTGTTTCAGATGTTAAACCGAGGGACTATCTGCTTTCTCAGTGGATAGAAAAGATCCTGTAGCACTATTTTGAAGAAGAGAAGGTGGGTTCTCTTCAGTGTCTCAGCCATTATTTATCCCTCAGCCCAACACATTATAAGATTATCTGGTCAATTTTGTCACATTGCTGTTGTGGGACCTTACTGTGCATAAATTGGCAGCTACACTTCCTACAACAGTGACTACATTTCAAACGTACATTGGCTGTAAAGCATTTTGGGATGTTCTGAAGTTGTGAAAGTGCTATGTAAATGCAAGTCTTTCTTTCTATATCAATACAAGTACTCTCAAATCTGGCTTCAAATTCCTGGACTTCGATGTACATCAAGACCACATTTCTGTGCTGGACTACCATGGAACAAACCATAACACTTTGCTTCTGTCCATAATCTGCTGCTCTTTATTGCTCTGCGAGCTGTGGAAAACATGTGGAAAAATTTAGATCTAGATCTAATCTCAAACTTGACTTCAAATTCCTGGACTTCTCTCAACATCAGGAAGACACTTCTGCTGTGGTCTACACTGGTTATACCATAAGACCCAATTTCTGTCTCTGATTTGCTGCTTTTTTGTGATAGTTAAAGTAACTTTGATTATTTTACTGCCCTTCCCCCACCACTGCTGTATGAGAGACTTCAGCCTCCTGCCGAGCCTTTGACTGGCCACTAGTAATACTGCTTTTTCAGCTTCAGTCTGTTCCTGGCCAGAAACTCACTCGCCTAGGCTGAAGAACAAACATCTGCTGCTTCTGGATGTTATGGTGTCCTTCAACTTAGCCATTGTCTTTCTATCCTGCAACTGACTGTGTACACCTCCTGGAATCTTCATTCCTATGAAAATACCTCCATCAGTGCATCCTCCGACATTCTACCCTCAAAAAATAGACTTCGCTCACTACTCCTGTCTACTAATTTGAACATCAATTGTCCATGTTGAATCCACCCTACCTACATCATCGCTATCCCACCATGAGACCTCCAACTTAACTCTGGACACATTCCTATTATCTCCATCTATTTCCTATTTCCAGCTACTATCAGGTTTTTATGTACCCTAATTTTTATGCAATCAGACCTATGTAACTTGAGCTTTCCCTGAGTCCTTTTTCATGTGTATTTTGGCAGCAGCTGTGGACCCAAACCCATCACTTCATTTTCACTTCTCTTTTCTTTACTTCCTTTCTCTTTACCTCTCCAAGACCCCTGTCTTCTATTGTCATGCCTCATTTCGCTTCCCTTCCAATTCCCTACCCCAACCGATCAGTACTTCTCAACCTTCCTGCTCTCTCGCCGACGTCCCAGGCTTGCCTCCCACTTAGATAAATCTACAGCTTCCTTCTGTGCCTTGCTTGGAATCTTCCAACGGGCTCGTCGAGGCACTCCGTGCTGGCTCATTATGAACAGCAACCCCAGCTGCCTCATCCCATTCTCTCATTGACCTTCCCATACAGTGTGCCTGCTGGGGGCTAATCTGGCCAATCACCCCTCCCACTGCTTACCCTGTGGACTCTGCCAGTGGATCAGCTCTCACCACCCTCGCTGCTTCTCCCTCCAAAATGTCCTTTCACTTGTGAACAAGGCCTTTGCCATTCATTAACTTATTGTGCACGATTACATCGACATCATGGTCTTAACCGAAACCTGGCTGAGGGGTGATGACACCTTTCCCCTAATGAAGTCTCCCCATCTGGCTACATCTTCCACCACTTGCCTCACCAAGACCGGCATGGTGACGGTGTGATGCTTATCAGCAGATCACACCTTAGCCTGATCCTCTCCACCTCTGGCACTTTATCCACCTCTGAGCATCTCATCTCATTCCACCCGTCTCACCTTTCTTTCAAAATCATCGCTCTCTATCCCCCTCCCAAGTACGATAAAAATTTTCTGACCAAGATAACTTCACTGTTTTCTCCCTCAGCCTCTGCACTGAACGATTTCTCATCCTCAGTGATTTCAACCTCCATCTCAACTCATCACGTTCTCTCTCCTCTGAGTAACTGCCCTCTTATTCTCCCAAAATCTCTCCCTCCATGTAAACTCCCCAACCCATATTCACGGCCATCCCTTGGCCTTGCCATTTCATGTGGTCTTGCGAGTCCAATCATATCAATTACAGATAAGGCCATCTTTGATCACGTCCTTATCTCACTCACCGCTCTCAACCCCCTTCCATGTCCCAAGTTACCTCCTTCTGTATCCATCCCTGGAAAAATCTATCCACAATTCATTTACCACTGTTTCTGATATATATTAATGACCTAGACCTTAGATTACAGGACACAATTTCAAAATTTGCAGATGATACAAACCTTGGAAGCATAGTGAACAGTGAGGATGATAGTGTAGAACTTCAAAAGGATATAGACAGGTTGGTGGAATGGGCGGACCAGCAGCAGATGAAATTTAATGCAGAGAAATGTGAAGTGATTCATTTTGGTTGAAAGAACTCAGACAGACAATATTAAAAAGGGGGGCAATTCTAAAGGGGGCGCAAGAGCAGGGGGAGCTGCGTGTTTATGTGCATAGATCATTGAAGGTGGCAGGACAGGTTGAGACAGCAGTTAATAGATCATATAGTATCCTAGCCTTCATTAATAGGGGCATAGAGTATAAAAACAAAGAGATTATGTTAAAATTGATCCTGGAATAGTGAGCAGTTTTAGTAGATGACAGCAGGACTCAATTGTGTTTTTAGTGTTCCAGCCAGTGGATGGCTAAACCAGTTGTCTGCCATATCAGCCTCAGCTGGAGTATTATGTCCAGTTCTGGGCGCCACACTTTCGGAAAGATGTGAAAGCTAATGCTTAATGAATTGTGGATAGATTTTTCCAGACTGCAGAAAAGGTTCATGAGAATGGTTTCAGAGTTGAGGAATTTCAGTTAAGTAGATAGATTGGAGATGCTGGGACTGTTTTCCTTGGAGAAGAGAAGGTTGAGAGGAGATTTGATAGATGTACTCCAATTCATGAGGAGTCTAGACAGGGTAGATAGGAAAAAACTGTTCCCATTGGTGGAGGGACCAAGAACAAGAGGGCACAAGTTTAAGGTAATTGGCAAAAGAAGCAATAGTGACATGAGGAACAAGAATTTCATGCGTCGAGTGGTCAGGGTCTGGAATGCACTACCTGAGAGTGTGGTGGAGGTAGGTTCAATCAAAGTATTCAAGAGGGAATTGGATTGTTATCTGAAAAGGAAGAAAGTGCAGGGCTACAGGGAGAAGACCAGGGAGTGGCACTAGGTGAATTGGTCTTTCAGAAAGTCACTGCAGACACAACAGGCCAAGTGGCCTCCTTCTGTGCTGTAACAATTCTGAGATTCTGTGAACTGCAGTTTCAAGATTCCAACTGTCGAACCTTTGGCTTTCCGTTTGCCACAACATTTCTGCAGCTACTGATTTGATGAACTGCACCCTCACCTCCACCTTAGATGACCTAGTCCCCAATAAAACCATTACTCTCTCCTCCGTTACAGCCCTCATCTTCATTTCCTTAAGTTTAAGGGCTGCAGACTTGGAAGGATATGGCAGACAACTGGTTTAGCCATCCACTGGCTGGAACACTAAAAACACAATTGAGTCCTGCTGTCATCTGCTAAAACTGCTCACTATTCCAGGATCATCTTGGAATGCAAAGATAACCCCCGGCTTCCTTTCTCTATTGCAAACCATCTTCTTAAACCCCTCTTCCCTGTTTCTTCCATCTCCAATTCCAACAATAAATGCGAGGAACTCATGGACTTCTTTGTCACTAAGACTGAGACCATCTGATCAGCTGCCTCTGCTGTATCCTTCCCCTCCACTAGCCCACCGGGCCAGACTTCCTATAATGCTCCCCCATTCCCTAGCCCTGAACTTGCATCTTTCTCCAGTTTCTCGACAGCGAGCTCAAAAAATGGCCGCCCTCCCGTGTGTGCTGCACGCCAAAGAGCCGCCGCAATCTTAAGCGCAGCGGCTTATTTAAATAGGCATGGCAGCCCACCCCCATCCCCCCAATCTCATGGAGGGGACGGGCTGTCCTAGCAATGGCGTCAGCTGCCTGTGCGCAGGTGCTGGCGCCATTTTTAAAGGGCCGTCAGCCCTGCCGCCCAATCTAAATTTTTAAAGTCCTACCTCCCAAAATTAAATAAATAAATTTCCATTGCCCCTTTCCCACCCTCCCATAACAATTACAATAACTATTTGCCCTCCCCCCCACAAAAACACTTACCTGTTACATCTGACATTGCCTCCCCCAGACTGCACAAAGTTTAAGGTTCAACCCTTCCCAACATCTCCTATACCCATTACGTATATTTGACCCCATCCTCCCCCCAGCACTGGCAAACTTACCTCCTGCCTCCTCCTCGCCAGTGTGGCACTGCGTTTCCCCGGGCGGGGATCGAAAGGCACGGGAGTGCCGACTGCCACGCCAAAGAGCACAGTGGGCCCTCAAAATCGCAGGTAAGTCAATTTAAATTATTCATTTGAATATTTAAATTGTGGTCCCATTGCCCAGCGGTGGTGGTGGGGCTGCCACGGAGCATCGCGCCGCCAGGAGGATCAGGCCGGGCCCTCCCGGTGTAAAGATCCTTGACAGGCTCATCCGGAGTCATCTTCAGGACCCCCTGCCACGGAGCCTGACACTTGGGGGAGAACAAAATCCAGCCTTCTCTCTCTTTTAAATCAGCCGTCATCACCCCTTTCCTCACAAAAACAACCCATGGCTTCAATATCCTCGCAAACTACCATCCCAGCTCCAATCTCCCTTTCCTCTCCAAAGTCCTTGAACATGTCGCCTCCCAAATCTGTTCTTATCTTTCCTGGAACTCTATGTTTGAATCCTCCAATCAGGTTTCACCCCATCACAGTACTGAAAAAGCTCTTATCAAAGTACCAAATGACATCCTATGTGACTGTGACATAGGTAAACTTTCCCTCCTCATCCTTCTCAACCTGTCTGCAGCCTTTAACACGATTGACCACACCATCCTCCTCCCAAGATGTCTAGCATATTGAAAATAAACTGTATTGACTCTTCTTTCAGCCATTGATGGAGAATGCTGCAGCAATGGGGTGCAAACGAAAGATAAGGACTGTAAAATTAGGCTCTGTGCCATCTGTAGTTTTGGTGATGTGGGTGCCGTTTCAGTTCCGAAATGGTGTCTGTGCCAATTGCACACTTCCAGCTCAGCCTTGCCGGATGCCATTCTGGGGAGGTCAGTAGCATGCGTGTTAGGAGCGTGCACTGGTAGGATGCAGAGTAGGCAGATTGTGATGTCAGTCAGTGTGTAATGCTGATTTGATGCCAGTGCTGCCATTTTTGGCCATGCCGCTCTGGCTAATGCTCTCTTAAACACGCACAGCTGAGCTGTGTTCAGCAGCAGGAGGGAACCTCCCACCAGCACTATTTAAAGGGATCATCAATCACTCTCTGGTTAGTTGTTGGTGGCTGCGTCTGAGTTTGTACAACTGCATGGTGGTTTGCAGAGTTATTTAAAGTTGGCGAAGTTGACAGGGAGTGGTGCTGCATGTGGAGAAGGCCTTTGTTTGGACTTCAATGGTTCTGGCCAGGCCAATTGCTCCCAGTCATGGGTGCTGTAGTTACCATACCCCTTAGGCTGGAGCCTGAGGGAGAATAGGCACAGGCGACACAGAAGAGGACAAGCTGCTCACAGAGGGTGGATTAGGAGAGGGAAAAGGGCTCTCAGCAGGAGGCCTTATCCACCCTGTCTGCTGTTCCTCAGTAGTTGAGCCACCACATCAAACCAGAGGGTGGCTACTGGGCGACAAGGGTTATCCACTTAACACGTGGCTCACGACTCCTCTGCGCAGTCCAACCATCCATGGCCAACATGCATATAAATGAGAGCCTGCTGCTGCACAAAAGGTCATAACATAGACCACTGGAATGCTGAAGCAATGCTTCTGCTGGCTGGATCACTCTGGAGGTGCCCTGCAGTACTCGCTGGAGCATGTCTTCAGATTCATCATGTTGTGTGCTGCATAACCTTGTCATCATGAAGACACAGTCCTTGCCACCAGGTATATAGCGAGCAGCTGAGGAGGAGGAGGAAGAGGAGGGGCAGGAGAAAGGGAGGAGGCAGCAAACATATTCCTTTCTGGCCAGGTTGTCCGTGATCGGCTTGTTTATCTTTGGTTCCACTGAGCACAACCTCAAATCCTCGTTTCACAATAGTCACACACCTTGGACTGAATTTTATTAGCGCGCCGCACATTGCGATGTAGTAGAGGGGGCGGCCACTCCATCCCTGGCAATGGCGTCCGCTGCCACCGTGCAGGCACTGGCGCCATTTATAAAGGGCTTCAAGCCCTTAGCAAAAATTTGAATTTTTAAAGGAACATTACTGCTGAATTTGTTTAAAAAAAAATTAAAAGCTGGAGGCCATTTTCCACCCCCCGCAATGTTTTTTTAGTTGGCCTATATGACAACCATTAACTTATTCCCCCACCAAACTTTTCCCCCAACCTCATCATATTTGCCCTTCCCACCATCCCCACAGCCAATAAGAAGTCCCCCCACTGCCCAGATAATTTCATTCCTCCCCCCTCCCCACCAGTGTCTCACCAGACGGAGTTCCGAAGGTGCACGAGTTGTGGTCGGCAGCCATAAAATCAGCATGGGACTGCCACCAGGACAAGGTAAGTTGATTTGCATGTTGTTTTAATTAATTTTAATATTTAAATGAAGGCCCCGCCGCTTGGCAGTGGGGGGGCCGCACTGAAGCCTCGCCGCTGCCGGTAAAATGCGGCAGGGCATTCTCGGCATCGGGGGTCGTGGCGGGATGCTCCTGCAAGTATTTTAAGGGCCTCCTGGCCATGACCCCCGACATCAAGGAGCTGGTAAAATTTAGTCCCTTATGTTCTCTCTCACTGACAGTCACAGCGTCTTCTTGGTCACAATACTGAAATAAAAGCCACCGCAAAACAACCATTCCAAATCAACCTTATCAAGCATGTTATTTAATAGTCAATACAAAAGTTAACTAATCATCCTTGTGCATTCCCTCAATGCCAGTCTAGTGCTCCTACAGAGTGCTACCCTAATGGCTGCAGTATGATTGGTGGAAGGCTGTTGAATTTCACTGGCCGAGACTGCAAATAGCCTTGCAGGATGCCCTTGAGCAGCTCTTGGCTCAGTTTCAGACTGCACCACCTCAGCATGGGTGTTGACAGTCTGGGCTAGCTGACTGACAGGCAACAGCAAGGGCACTGGTGGAGTGGCAGGAGTGGGAGGACAAATGCTGTCATCCTGAGAGAGGACCGCAGATTTGTGCTCCATGGAATCACTCCCACTCCCATGGGGTGGCACCTCAGCAATGCTAGGAATCTGTTGGAGGACAGATTGCTGGACCGCTGTGACACCCTGCTAGCTGCTGTGAGCACTGGTATCCATAGCCATGATGGCAGCAGTCTTCATCGATGGATTCAAGATTCGATTTTTTCAGCATTTATTTAAAAAAACATGCAAAGTGGAATTTATTTCAAACATTTTTTTCCCTAGCCAAAACAAGCTCTGGTGTTACCAAAGAATATATATTGTTCAAAATTCAAATGAAAGTTTTTATTTCACTGTAATAATAGCTTGCATATTTTACTCAGCTTATCAGATGAAGATATTAAAGTATATATATTTGCTCTAATAACGATTACACAGATGTAGTTTAAGTTTGTAGAATTGATCATTTTCCTTAATTGTGGTTCCCACAAACAATATTTTACCTCATATTTCATCTGGAAATTCTGTAAAAAATTCAGATCAGTGAACATTCGGATGGCAGCCAGGGTCGTTTCAACTTCAGACAAGTCAAAATCACTGAAACGAAAATCTAGCAGCTTAAGTGAATGAGCAGAAGGGACATTCGTGGCCTATGAAAAGAAAACATTTTTTACAAGAATGATAATGATAAAAATGCTATTGATGAAAGGATATATATCTACCTGACCCTTCCCACTCCAATCTTTACTGCTAATTAAGTAATGATTGAACAAGGACAGTTTTAACTTGTGATACGAAGGTCACAGTTGTTAGGTCTTAGGATGGGGGGGGGGGGGCGGGGCGTGGGGGGGGTGGATTTTAATAGGCTGAAGAGGGGTAGGGAGTAGATTAAAATAGCAGAACTGGGAAAATCAAACTCAACCCATCTCCAATGTGCCCGCTCTGGTTTTAATGGAGATGGGTTTGGATGTGCATGAGTAAGCCCTCTCTGCAAAGGGAGGTTGGTGATTATAATATTTAAATAAGGTATTTTTAAAGATATTTTCACTGCTGCTTGAATTTGACTGCTCCAGCACAGATTTCCCAGGGTTTGGAAAAATTTCAAATACAATGGAGGTGAGGGTGATCTGCACTTCTAGGTTTAGTTAAAAATCAGAAGTCTGAAGAATAATATAGGCTCAGTGCTCACGGTTGCTTTATTAGTTCCCTCTAGGAAACAGTTTGTTAACAGCACTTGATGAGAGAAACTTGCTTCTACAGTTTGGAGCTCCTCACACAGATGGGTGGCGCCATAGCTGTTTTAGGATTAGACTTTGAACGAGCAAATCAATCAGCTTCTACAGAAGCAAGGGCCTGCTATGGAGGGAGCTGTGGGTAAACAACAGCGAATGCAGTAACAGAGGCACTGAGGTTGAAGGAGGCACCATCTATGTAACTAGCTGCACAGACAGAGATAAAAACAGAAAGTGCTGGAAATACTCAGTAGATCAGGCAGCATCTAGGGAGCGAGAAATAGATTTAATGTTTCATGCAGGTTTGCACTCAATGACCTGGGAGTTGCAATGATGGTTTCATGCTATACCAGTCCAATAGCCTGACCTGTTCATATCTGAAAGTACCCTTAAGGGGTAGTTGATAGGCAACAAAGGATACCTCCTTCAAACTTGGCTGATGACACTCTGAGGAATCCCACCAATGAATGCCAAGGTTGCTACAATGACAACCACATGGGTCATCCTCGGCATGCTCCAGATGCACTTCAGGTGCCTGGACAGGACTTGAAGGTGCCCTTCACTACTCAATAATAATCGGTGTGTGCTGTGTTCTGTACAACAGAGTGTGGCTGTGAGGACTAGAAGTGAAGGAGGAACAAGCTGATCTTCACTCATCACTCGATGATGACTCCAATGGAGAGGAAGATGAAGAAGAGGCACTGAGCACTGCATCAGCTCGTCACCTTGTTACTCGGGCTGCCAAGGATTCTGTAATAGCTCGAAGGTTCATTTAGTCATTCAGACTGGACCAATGTAACTATCATATCCCTGTCCCCTCCCCTCCCCACTGACCGACACAAAGCAGTCCTGCAACCAACTGTCCATCCATTGCACATCCACCAATTGGTCCCTGCCAATTCATGTCTTCATATTCATCAACAAGCAACTAAGACAAGTTGACACCTGACATGCAACAATGTATATTATGGGAAAGTGGTGAAAATTAATATATTTTATTAAATTTGAATAAAAAAAGGAAACTCAGTAATGTAACATTTTCACAAACACTTGACATGAACTAGAAACCTTTACTCTTTCTTTTCCTACCACTCCTATTTGGTGCAACCCTTTTGGTTTCAGCAAAGGAAGAGGCAGGCTGTTCAAATCCCTGCTCTCACTACTGAGATGCTCTTGGCTGATGACCTATGGATGTTGGAGCCTGTAAGGGCTCTGCCAGAGATTGCTGTACCTGCCCCTGTGCAGGGGCAGACTTGGCCATTAGGACATAAGGTAGGATGTCAGGTATTGGCTGAAGGAGGGCAACAGGTGAAATGTGAGAATGCTTTGAGTAGAGTTGCCATTCCCATGTCTCCTTTTGCCATCATCCCTCTCCTGGGCTAGCGGCACATCACTTCTCCCATTCCGATGTAGGCCAGCTTGGTGGAGATCAGTGACATATTGTAAGACTATGTCTAAGGTATCTGCCATCTTGTTTAATGCAACAGGCATGTTGGCATCCAAAATCTGTACAGTAATGGTCATGGCTTACATGGTCTCATCTGATTGAAGTTTCACAGAGGAGGCCAGTCTATCTATGGAAGAAAACACTGTCACATCAATCCATTAATGCTGAAGAAGATCTCCTCCATCCTTACTGCTCCTGTGAACAGTGTGAGTGGAAGCACTGTCAGTATCTCACAGACTTGTTGCTGTCCCTCTATTATTATCACTTCCAGCCTTTGATGTGCTGAGTCCATCTTGTATCATGACCGTCTTTATGCAAAACTTACCAACTCCTCCAAATTCCATCTTTAAATAGTCAAGCTGAGGTTGTGACATGAAGGTATGCATCATTCCTGCTGACGTGCATTAGAGACGCCAAAACTCGGAAGTAAATTGATAATTTGTTTTGGCTGGAAAGTTCCCAGTGGCTCCTCCCGCTGTGTTCCGCAGAAACCCCAAAATTTCTTCAGCTGTGGGCCTGCCTAACTACTTCAACCCCGCTGACTTTGTTTCCCTCACCCCCTCTACATAACTCATCATTTCCCATCCCTACCATCTCTCTGTATAGTTATAACCCTTATTTTCTTCAGTCAGAGGGCTGTAGACTTGAACAAATTTTGATTGGTTCTCCATCACCGCATCGTTCATGCCTTGGTATCTTTATCCAAAGTGACTTTTTCTCCACCATTAATTATGACTGTGTACTCCCTTTTCCCTTGCTCATTTACAGAATCACAGAATCACAGAATAATACAGTGCAGAAGAGGCCCTTCGGCCCATCGAGTCTGCACCGATGCATTAAAGACACCTGACCTGTCTACCTAATCCCATTTGCGAGCACTTGGCCCATAGCTTTGAATGTTATGACGTGCCAAGTGCTCATCCAGATACTTTTTAAAGGATGTGAGGCAACCTGCCTCTACCACCCTCCCAGGCAGGGCATTCCAGACCGTCACCACCCTCTGGGTAAAAAAGTTCTTCCTCAAATCCCATTAAACATCCCGTCCCTCACCTTAAACTTGTGACCCCTCGTAACTGACCCTTCAACTAAGGGGAACAGCTGCTCCCTATCCACCCTGTCCATGCCCCTCATAATCTTGTACACCTTGATCAGGTCACCCCTCAGTCTTCTCTGCTCCAGCGAAAACAACCCAAGCCTATCCAACCTCTCTTCGTAGCTTAAATGTTCAATCCCAGGCAACATCCTGGTCAATCGCCTCTGCACCCCCTCCAATGCAATCACATCCTTCCTATAATGTGGCGACCAGAATTGCACACAGTACTCCAAGTTCTGTACAACTCCAACATGACCTCCCTGCTTTTGTAATCTATGCGTCGATTGAGAAAGGCAAGTGTCCCATATGCCTTTTTCACCACCCTATTAACCTGCCCTTCTGCCTTCAGAGATCTATGGACAAACACGCCAAGGTCCCTTTGTTCCTCGGAACTTCCCAGTGTCAGGCCATTGATGGAATACTTCCGTTTCACATTACTCCTTCCAAAGTGTATCACCTCACACTTTTCAGAGTTAAATTCCATCTGCCACTTTTCCACCCATTTGACCATCCCGTCTATATCTTCCTGTAACCTAAGATACTCCACCTCACTGTTAACCACTCGGCCAATCTTTGTGTCATCCGCAAACTTACTGATCCTACCCCCCACATAGTCATCTATGTCGTTTATATAAATGACAACAATAGGGGACCCAGCACAGTTCCCTGTGGTACGCCACTGGACACTGGCTTCCAGTCGCTAAAACAGCCGTCTGTCATCACTCTCTGTCTCCTACAGCTAAGCCAATTTTGTATCCTCCTTATCAAGTTACCTTGTATCCCATGTGCATTTGCTTTCTTGATAAGTCTCCCATGTGGGACCTTGTCAAAGGCTTTGCTGAAATCCATGTAAACTACATCAACTGCACTACCTTCATCTACACACCTGGTCACATGCTCAAAAAATTCAATCAAATTTGTTAGGCATGACCTCCCTCTGACAAAGCCATGCTGACTATTCCTAATCAAATTTTGCCTCTCCAAGTGGAGATAGATTCTCTCCTTCAGAATTTTCTCCAATAGTTACCCTACCACTGACGTGAGACTCACTGGTCTGTATTCCCTGGCTTATCTCTACAACCCTTCTTAAATAGTGGGACCACATTAGCTGTTCTCCAGTCTTCTGGCACTCCTCCCACTAACCCTCCCCCCACCCGTGGCCAGAAAGGAATTAAAAATTTGGGTCAGAGCTCCTGCAATCTCCACCCTCACCTCCCACAGCATCCTGGGACACAAATCATCCAGACCTCGAGATCTGTCCACTTTTAAGCCTTCCAAAACCTCCAGTACTTTGTCACTCCCTATGACAATTTGCTCAAGAACTTCACAGTCTCTCTCTCTCTCTAAGTTCCATATCTACAGCCTCATTCTCTTGGGTGAAGACAGATGTGAAGTACTTGTTCAACACCCTACCAATGTCCTCTGGCTCCACCCACAGATTTCCCCCTTGGTCCCTAATGGGTCCTACTCTTTCCCTGGTTATCCTCTTCCCATTGATATACTTATAGAATATCTTGGGATTTTCCTTACTTTTACCAGCCAGAGCTTTCTCACATCCCGTCTTTGTTCTCCTAATTTCTTTCCTAAGCTCCATCCTACACTTTTTGTACTCCACTAATGCTTCCATTGATTTGCTCTCCTTGTATTTGCTAAAAGCCTCTCTTTTCTTTCTCATCGTACCCTGAATGTTTCTGGTCATCCATGGTTCTTTGGGCTTGTTGCTCCTACCTATTACCCGAGAGGGAACATGTTGGGCCTGTACCCTCCCCATTTCCTTTTTGAATGCCCCCACTGCTCTTCTGTAGATTTCCTGACAAGTAACTCTACCTTGGCCAGATCCTGCCTTATTTTACTAAAATTCGCTCTCCCCCAATCCAAAACCTTTTTTTGCAACTTGTCTATTTCTTTCTCCATAACAAGCTTAAATTGTGCCATGTTGTGGTCACTATCACCAAAATGATTCCAGGCCATCTCCTCTATAAGACCCATCTCCTACCCCTTGATCCCATACTCAATTTCCTCCCCCAGCTCCTATCCTAGCTGACATGGTAGGTAGATCCTATTCATAGAAACATAGAAAATAGGAGAAGGAGTAGGCCATTCGGCCCTTCGGGCCTGCTCCACCATTCAAAAAAGATCATGGCTGATCGTCTAATTCAATACCCTGTTCCCGCTTTTTCCCCATATCCCTTGATCCCTTTGGCACTGAGAAATATATCTATCTCCTTCTTGAATATATTTAATGATTTGGCCTCCACTGCCTTCTGTGGTAGAGAATTCCACAGGTTCACCACCCTCTGAGTGAAGAAATTTCTCCTCATCTCGGTTCTAAATGGCATCCCCTGTATGCTGAGACTGTAACCCCTGGTTCTGCACTCCCCAGCCATCGGGAACATCTTACCTGCATCTAGCCTGTCTAGTCCTGTTAGAATTTTAAAGGTTTCTATGAGATCCCCTCTCATTCTTCTAAATTCTAGTGAATATAGGCCTAGTCGACCCAATCTCTCCTCATACGTCAATCCTGTCATCCCAGGAATCAGCCTAGTAAATCTTCTTTGCACTCCCTCCATGGCAAGAACATCCTTCCTCAGATAAGGAGACCAAAACTGCACACAATATTCCAGATGTGGTCTCACCAAGGCCCTGTGTAACTGCAGTAAGACGTCCTTGCTCGTGTACTCAAATCCTCTTGCAATGAAGGCCAACATACCATTCGCCTTCCTAATTGCTTGCTGTACCTGAATGCTTGCTTTCAGCGACTGGTGTACAAGAACACCCAGGTCTTGTCGCACCGTCCCCTTTCCCAATCTATCACCATTCAGATAATAACCTGTCTTTCTGTTTTTACAACCAAAGTGGATGACCTCACATTTATCCATGTTATACTGCATCTGCCATGCATTTGCCCACTCGCTCAATTTGTCCAAATGACATTGGAGCCTCTTTACATCCTCCTCATCTCACTTAACCATCCCCCCCACCTCCCCCCAGCTTTGTGTTGTCTGCAAACTTGGAAATGTTACATTTAGTTCCCTCACCCAAATCATTAATATATATTGTGAAGAGCTGGGGCCCAAGCACTGATCCCTGCAGTACCCCACTAGTCACTGCCTGCCACCCTGAAAAAGACCCGTTTATTCCTACTCTCTGTTTCCTGTCTATCAATTCTCAATCCATGCCAGTATATTACCCCCAATCCCATGTGTTTTAATTTTGCGCACTATTCTCTTATGTGGGACCTTATCAAAAGCTTTCTGAAAATCCAAATACACCACATCCACTGGTTCTCTCTAATCTATTCTACTAGTTACATCCTCAAAAAACTCCAGTAGGTTTGTTAAACATGATTTCCCTTTCATAAACCCATGCTGATTTTGCCCAATCCCGTTTATGCTTTCCAGGTGTTCTGCTATCACATCCTTCATAACAGACTCTAGCATTTTCCCCACTACTGATGTAAGGCTAACTGGTCTGTAGTTCCCTATTTTTTCTCTCCCTCCTTTTTTAAATAGTGGGGTTACATTTGCCACCCTCCAATCTGTAGGAATTTCTCCAGAGTCCATAGAATTTTGGAAGATGACCACCAATGCATCCACTATTTCCTGGGCCACTTCCTTTAGTACTCTGGGATGTAGATTATCAGCCCTGGGGATTTGTCAGCCTTTAACCCCATTAATTTCCCTAGCACTATGTTTTTACTAATACTGATTTCCTTCAGTTCCTCCCTCTCATTCGACCCATTCCTGAAACACCAATTACTGAGAGAGACAAATTCCTTCAATGCTATGAAGCTTGAAGTGCTTCTTAGTTGTAGAAACCATTATCTGTTTTAAACATGTTGGTACAAAGTTAGACACATATGCTGGCTTAACCAAATTGAAACCACTGTCATCATATCTCTCCTCAGAGAATGGAGGAGTCGAACCCAAGCATGAGTGGATTGCTTTTACAGGGCATTGGGATGATGTGTTTTTCCATAGATTGTACTGTGGAACATCAAACGTTCCAATTCGTAAGTCCATGCATGCCATGACCACCATCATGCAAACTCTGGATGTCAACATGTCTGTCACCTTAAATAGGTCAACCGATATCCTGGCCTTGGCCTTACAGGGCCGCACTGATCTGCACCAAAGGCTTCTCCAGCACAGTGGTAGCAGTGAAGTGTGGCTAGGTCATGACAGGAACGATGGTGAAAGGACCATGGAAATGGGAACTCCACTCAAAGCCCTTCCTCTTCTTATCCACTGCCCACCTCCCAGTCTCTAGCTCATATACTGCTTCATCTCCTGAAAGTTGAGCCTGCCCTTGCACAAGTGCAGGTGGAGTTGTCTTTGGCAGGACTCTCATGGGCTCCAAAACCCAGAGGATGCCAGCCAAGACCATTTCAGCAGTAAGAGCAGGAATCTGAGCAGCCTGCCTCTACCTCTGCTGAAGCCATAGGAGTTATACCACATAGGAATAGCAGGAAAAGGAAGAGTAAGGCTTTGTAGTTGCACAAGGGTATGCACATGGGCAAGAAAATGTTTTTTTGATAAATTTCCGCTGTTTATTTAGGTCACATAAATGTCATTCTTTTTTTACCACTTTTCCATTCTGTCCACTCTTGGGTGCTGGAAGATAAGTAGCCTTCTAACTCGTTTGATGATGAATGTGAAGACATGAATTGATGGGGACCAATTGGGGATTGTTGAAGGGCTGTTTGGTGGTTCCAAGACTGCTTTGAATCAGTGGAATGGTGGTGTGAGGGGGAGTGACAGGAAGAAGAGTGGCCATTTCTTTTTCTTGAGACATGGGTCCACTGATGCAACTTAAGTGAAGCTTTCATTAATGAGGAAATCCCAGGCAGCAATGTGAGCAGCTCGGGTACATTGGCTTCGTCACTCTCCTCTTCCTCTTCTTTCTCCTCCCCCTCCAAATTATACCAGGAGGATCTGTGCTCTTCACCTTGTTCCTCCTGCAGGTCCCAGCGATGCTGCTGTGCAATGATATGAGAGCACAGCAACCACGACCATCCTGGAGACCATAGCTGGTGCGTACTTACTGAAGGGTGCTTCCAGATCTATCTGGGCACCCGAAGCACATCTTCAGCATGCTGTTGGCCTGTTGAATCACATATCTGGTGATGATATGGCACTTATTGTACTGCTGTTGGCTTCAGTTGTCAGATTTCTGATGGGTGTCAAAAACCAAGTTTGAAGTGGGTATTCCTTGTTGCCTCACAGCCGCCCCTTAGGTCTGCTTCCAGGTCCAAGGACATCAGGGAGCTTAGACTGCTGCAGGATAAACGAATGCCTGGGAATCTTGCAGCATAAATATCTTTTTGTGATTGCACACCAGCTACATATTGATGGAGTGGAAGCCCTTGCATTCAATGAATAATATTGGTTGTTCTGAGGGTGGTGGATTGCTGATTGTAAGCAGTCAATGGCGCCCTGCACCTGTGGTTGGCCAGCTAGAGCTGCAAAGCCAAGCAAGCGCCCACCCTGACTGACTTCATCACAGGTAAAGTTCATATAATTACCGGCACTGGCAAACAACCCAGCAGTCACCTATCTTACGCATTAGTGGGCCTTTGATGGGAAGAGATTGCATATGTCTGCAGCAGTGCCCTGGAAGGATCCAAAGGCAAAAATGTTGAGGGTGGTGGTGATTTTGTCAGCTGCTGGTAACAAGTGGCCACCAGGACCAGTAGGGAGCAGGTCTTCTTCTAGGAGGCCGCAGATGTCTACTACCATCTGACATTGCAATCTGAGCCTCCTGAGACATGTTCAGACATGTTATGCGAACTCAGCCTCTGCCTGTCGGCCCTGTTTTGTGGATAGTGCCTCTTGCCAGCTGAACCTCTCTACTGGTCTCCTCTCTGCTGTTGCCTTATCTGGTACTGCGCTCTCTGGTGCTGCCTTCTCTGGTGTATGGCTATAGGTCTGTGATCAGCAGGCTGCTACTGCTGGTGTTGCTACTGGTTATGTTGCTCCTCATCTGAGGTCCAATCTAAGGCAGCATAAGCAGCACCCATCCTGATCTGATAGATCAAATCTCCAAAGTATAGAAAATAACCTCTCAGCAAAAGTACTGTGAACAAACCACAGTGGCGCAGTGGTTAGCACCGCAGCCTCACAGCTCCAGCAACCCGGGTTTGGTTCTGGGTACTGCCTGTGCGGAGTTTGCAACTTCTCCCTGTGACCGCGTGGGTTTTCATCGGGTGCTTCGGTTTCCTCCCACAGCCAAAGACTTGCAGGTTGATAGGTAAATTGGCCATTATAAATTGCCCCTAGTACAGGTAGAGGAATTGAGGGAAGGTGGGTATGTGAGAGGGTAATGGGACGAATGTAAGATTAGTATAAATGGGTGGTTGATGGTCGGCACAGACTCGGTGGGCCGAAGGGCCTGTTTCAGTGCTGTATCTCTAAAAAAAAAACGTTCCCACTCACAGCTAAGAAAGCAGCTGTGAGTACTGAGTATTTATTGGCATATCTCCTTGAGATTAATTTACCCCATGAAGTCAGCTTCCACAGGTACACCAATGGTATCCAGCTCTACCTCTCCAGCTCCTCTTTTAACCCTTCTACTGCTGCTGTGTTAACAGACTGCTTGTTCAATATCCAGTCTTGGATGAGGCACAATTTCCTCCAGTTAAACATTGGGTCAACTGAAACTGGTGTCTTTCGCAAAATCTATAACATTGCCATGATACCATCTCTCTGCTCAGACTTTGGGAGTTACTAGTTGTGCGGGTGCAGACTATATGGAGTTAGAATTAAAAGCTGAATAATATAATTGTGAGCCAAATGTAAAATTAAAAGTGTTATTACCACTGTTACCTGAAGCTCCTCAGTTTCATTTTCAGTGGCAGATGCATGATATGAAAGGACCTGAAACAACAAAACACATTCTGAACAAGTTACAATTACCTGGATGCAACAGAATTACTTATTGCTTGAAAATTACCCTTGTTCTTCTATCAGGCCTACACCATCAGAAATGGAATTAACCTGACAGCTTTTGCTACATGGTATGAAAAGATAAGTATCAGTGGCTGCAAATGATAGTTGCAGCAACACGAATTGCAGAATTTCCAATTAAGTAACAACAGATATGTTGGAAATATCTTTCCAGGATAGACAATTGAAAGATGACACCAAAGGTGGAATCCATCTGTTTTTGCTTCACAATTTGTATGTAAAGTTTAATTGATGTATGCCAGTATGGGCTATAGTAACGGTCTAAACACACAAAGGCTAAAAATCTGTGAGGTCCATATTTACACCTTCTGTCTATTTGGGAATGGCAGGTGCCTGTACCACTAGGGTACACCTAGGGTATAGGTAGAGAATGAACAGCAAGGGGGGAGGGTGGGAAAGTGCTGCATAGAATTTCATAAAATTTACACTACAGACAAACAGGTCATTCAGCCCAGCTGATAAGTGTCAATATTTATGCTTGACATGAAGCTCCTCCTGTCCGACTTCATTTATCCTTCTATTTCTTTCTCCCTCATGTGTTATCTATCTTCCCTTAAATGCATCTATGGTATTCACATCAACTACTCGAAGGGTAGTAAGTTCCACATTCCAACGACTCTCTGAATAATAATAATAAAAGCAAAATACTGCGGATGCTGGAAATCTGAAATAAAAATAAGAAATGCTGGAAATACTCAGCAGGTCTGGCAGCATCTGTGGAAAGAGAAGCAGAGTTAACGTTTCGGGTCAGTGACCCTTCTTCGGAACTGACAAATATTAGAAATGTCACAGGTTATAAGCAAGTGAGGTGGGGGTGGGGCAAGAGATAACAAAGGAGAAGGTGTAGATTGGACAAGGCCACATAGCTGACCAAAAGGTCATGGAGCAAAGGCAGAACTCTCTCTGAATAACTCTCTGACTCTCTGAATAAGGAAGTTTCTCCTTAAGTGTTGAGCCACCAACCACCAGAAAATAAATAGAAACTGACTGAAACAGCTTGGTAAGGAGGGTTATATTTCAGTATTCTTTTAAAACAATGCAGTAGATTTTTGAGGATCAAGGGCCCTGAGAGCTAGGTAGGAGGGTGGAGTATGGGGGTGGGGTGGTGGGGGAGGGGGGGAGGTTTATTGGCCAGGATCGCAGGAGTCCAGGCTGGAGCCAGGGATCTGGCATTGGCAGGGGAATATCATTGGGAGGGGTTTGGTCAGATCATGGAGTGGGGAGAGCTGGGGGAGCTGCTGGGTGTGGGGGGCGGGGTGCAGTGGACAGATTGGGGAGGGGGAATCGAACAGATTCTGGTGGGTTTACAGCTTTGTTGGGCCAAGAGAACACTCCTTTTCTCCTGGGCCACAAGAAGTGCTGTTAAAAGTCCCTAACTGAAAGCTTTGGTCCTTCACACTTCCCTTCAGCTGCGATGTTGCCCTGAGGCCCTGAACCATCTGGCTTAAATTGCCTATATTTTTATTTTATTTTTAATCCCCCGCCCACGTCCACCCACCCTTAGGGGTTAAAATTACCCCCAAGGCCTCAATTTTGGACTTTAGGATAGGCTGTACTTCTTTCTGTAGTTGGCATCATAAGCCTAGTCTCAACATGCATTCCTCTGCTGACTCTATATGGGGCCTCTCTGAGGGTCAGCGACATAGATTTTTTCAAAATTCATTCATGGGATGTGGGCGTCACTGGCTATGTCAGCATTTATTACCCATCCCTAATTGCCCTTGAGAAGGTGGTGGTGAGCTGTCTTCTTGAACCGCTGCAGTCCATGTGAGGTAGGTACACCCACAGTGCTGTTAGGAAGGGAGTTCCAGGATTTTGGAACACTGTCCAGCGACAGTGAAGGAACGGCGATATAGTTCCAAGTCAGGATGGTGTGTGACTTGGATGGGCTCTTGCAGGTGCTGATGTTCCCATGCATCTACTGCTCTTGTCCTTCGAGGTTGTAGAGGTCATGGGTTTGGAGTGCTGTCTAAGGAGCCTTGGTGCGTTGCTGCAGTGCATCTTGTAGATGGTACACATTGCTGCCACTGTGAGTCAGTAGTGGAGAGAGTGAATGTTTGTAGATGGGGTGCCAATCAAGTGGGCTGCTTTGTCCTGAATGGTGTTGAACTTCTTGAGTGTTGTTGGAGCTGCGCCCATCCAGGCAAGTGGAGAGTATTCCATCACACTCCTGACTTGTGCCTTGTAGATGGTGGACAGGCTTTGGAGAGTCAGGAGGTGAGTTACTCGCCACAGGATTCCTAGCCTCTGACCTGCTCTTGTAGCCACGGTATTTTTATGGCTACTCCAGTTCAGTTTCTGGTCAATGGTAGCCGCTAGGATGTAGATAGTGGGGAATTCAGCGATGGTAATGCCATTGAATGTCAAGGGGAGATGGTTAAATTCTCTCTTGTTGGAGATGGTCATTGCCTGGCACTTGTGTGGTGCAAATGTTACTTGCCACTTATCAGCCCAAGTCTGGATATTGTCCAGGTCTTGCTGCATTTCTACACGGACTGCTTCAGTATTTGAGGAGTCGCGAGTGGTGCTGAACATTGTGCAATCATCAGCGAACATCCCCACTTCTGATCTTATGATTGAAGGAAGGTCATTGATGAAGCAGCTGAAGATGGTTGGGCCTAGGACACTACCCTCAGGAACTCCTGCAGTGATGTCTTGGAGCTCAGATTATTGACCTCCAACAACCACAGCCATCTTCCTATGCGCTAGGTATGACTCTAATCAGCAGAGAGTTTTCCCCCTGATTCCCATTGACTCCGGTTTTGCTCGGGCTCGTTGATGCCATACTCGGTCAAATGCTGCCTTGATGTCAAGGGCAGTCACTCTCACCTCACCTCTTGAGTTCAGCTCTTTTGTCCATGTTTGAACCAAGGCTGTAATGAGGTCAGTTGCTGAGTGGCCCAGTCGGAACCCAAACTGGGTATCGCTGAGCAGGTTATTGCTAAGCAAGTGCTGCTTGATGGCACTGTTGATGACACCTTCCATCACTTTGCTGATGATTGAGAGTAGACTGATGGGGCAGTAATTGGCCAGATTGGACTTGTCCTGCTTTTTGTGTACAGGACATACCTGGGCAATTTTCCACATTGCTGGGTAGATGCCAGTGTTATAGCTATACTGGAACAACTTGGCTCGGGGTGCAGCAAGTTCTGGAGCACAGGTCTTCAATACTATTGCAAGAATATTGTCAAGACCCATAGCCTTTGTAGTATCCAGTGCCTTCAGTCGTTTCTTGATATCACGCGGAGTGAATCGAATTGGATGATTTCTGGCATCTTTAATGCTGGGGACTTCAGGTGGGGGCCGAGATGGATCATCAATTCGGCACTTCTGGCTGAAGATTGTTGCAAATGCTTCTGCCTTATCTTTCGCACTCATGTGCTGGGCTCCCCAAGGCCCAGGGAGGAGAGGATACACGGGGGTCTCAATCTGCATTCTTTAAGGGAGGGGGTCTGGGATTATTGGTGGGAAAGTTCTGCTGGCATAAGGGAGGTACTGTGTACCATCCCTCCATTAACAGTGTATGCTCTGTGTTTGTTTGTGTTTGTGAGGGAGCAATGGCACACTAGGCACCCTGTTTGTGGGGAGGGTGCCAGAAAGGGCAGGAGCCTTAAGGTTATATGGATGGTGGGGGCAATCGATTATCTGGTAGGATCTTGATGTGGTCATGCTGTCCCACGCTGAGTGTTGGCCAAGATGGGCAATGTCATGGCACACCACATAGTTGATCCAGGAAAGCAGTTGATGTGCCCATCAACTCCAATCCCTGCCCTGTTAAGAACCTTCGAATACATGAAGGGTTCAACTTTATTTATCACATGGAAATAGGTATGGCTCATCCTACATTGTGTGATCCTCCGCTCGTGAGGATCTATATGCGCCAGAGGCAATATCAACAGGCAGGTGCAATCCACGTAGAGGCCCCCGGTCGTGAGCAGCAGCCCCCAAGGGGAGCTCGCCATTAAGATTGCCATGCATCTATAGGCCCCACATGACATGCCATTATCAGAGCACCAGTGTCAGAGGCGATTGCGCATGTAGAGAGGGTGGTGACATGTCTCTGTGCCCTGCTCAAGGATGACCTGCAGCCCATGGGGTTCTGGTGGACATCCCATGCCTTTGTTCCTCATAGTGGCAGCAGTTCTCAAGCCTGACGCCTCTGCAGCCTTTTAGGGGCTCACCAGAGACCTTTGTGGGGTCACACAGTCAGCAATGCACTGCTGCATCAGGGAGGGACAGTGAGTATGTCCGCGTCAGGACCGACTCTCAAGCCAGGCCCAGAGGGCCATTGGTTCTGGCACCATTGCCGGAGAACCATAGGTTATAATGTTCATAGACTGAACTCATGTGGCCATCAGGCCTACTGCCAGGCTACTACCTGCAGACATCACCATTAAAGAAGTCCTCTCAATCTAGGTGAGGCTGATATGTGATCACCGCAGATGCTTGCAGCGAATGTGTGACCGCTTCTCAGGCAGCTGCCGTGACACCTGGATCTTGCACCAGTCCTGGCTGCCACCGCTGTTCACTGAACTGGCTCAGATGGAGGGGTGGCTTCTTGGAGATAAGGGCTATCATTTGCAGACATGGCTCCCGACACCGGTGAGAGATCCCACTACTGCTGCAGAGGAGAGATACAACGCCAGCCACTGAGCTACAAGAGCAACCATTGAGCAGGAGATTGGCATACTGAAAGAGTGCCTCCAATGCCTGTATGGATAGGGTGATGCCCTGTACTACGGGCCAAAAAGGCCAGCTCTTTTCTTTGCTGCTCTGCACAACTATGCACCCAATAGGGGCCAGGCCTGGCATGATGAGGAAAGACGTCAACAGAATTCCTCCTCGGACTATGAGGATGCTGAGGACCTACACATGAAAGACGCATGGGAGGGCAGATGGCACCCAGGCTCTGCACGTAGGGCAAGCAGTGAGGGAGGTATGAAAGTGGCTTATCAGACAAAGGCTGTCTGCTCCATAGGAACCGAAATGAGCTCTGAAAGTCACACATCACCCTTGGTCACCTGCTACGCACCAGTCCACATCTGCAGCATCCCTGTGTAAAACATTAAAGGCAGCAGCTGACTGAGCCAATGTCCATGTCACTACATCCATGGAGACACTCATGAGTAATGGTGGCATGGCAATGATGTTATTGCATACGTTGGGTCTCCTGAAGGGCCAACGGTGCAAAGGGATGTGATATTGGCGCTACATACTGGCACACATTATTCACACAGAGAAAAGGACAGACATGTTGGTGAGGAACATTTAGTGAAAGACATATTTACATTGTTGTGACACCCGTGCATTCCCATTTATGTCAGTGTGTTCTCTGTAAACCTCTGTAATGCCTTTTATGGTCTATTTAAGTCTCACATTCTGGAATGTGCAAATTTAAGATTATTCACCCAGGTGCATCATGCCTACAAGAAGGAATGTTACACTTGAGTGAGAAAAGGGGATCGCAACTTCACAGGACACTGGGACACAGCAGGGTAAGTATGTGGCAGCAAAGCGGAAAGTGCTGGGTTCACTCAGCAGGTCAGGCAGCATCTGTGGGGAGAGAAGCAGAGTTAACTTTCAGGTCTGTGAACTTGAACAGGTTAACTCTGCTTCTATTTCCACAGATTCTGCATGACCTGCTGGATTTCTGCAGTACTTTCTGCTTTGCTGCCAGATTGACAGCAGCCTCATTCCTCAGCAGTCAGGTCAGTATTTCTTTGACAGCTGTCAGGAAGCAGGTGCTGGGGCGCTTAAAATAGGGCCCCAGCACCTGCTGCACAACTGTCAAAAAAACTCTCACTGCGCTGAATGTTTCACCTCTCCCCACGTAATATGGGGAGGGCGGCTCGGCGCTGTGATTCTAATGAGCCCCCGCACGTAATATCGCAGGGGCTCTGCAGCAATCGCTAAATGCGGGCGCCCCGCTGAGTTGAAAGGACCCCGCTGCGCAGCACGTGCCCGAATAAAATTCAGCCCCCAGACTGAAAGTCCTCTTTCTCAGCCATATCCCTCCCCGCCCATACTGGTGACTTTTTTTGGGATGGGTGGGCAAGGAAAGAGCAAGGCAGGCTAGAGCCATAGGTGTTTCTCTGAGTAAGGGATTACCTTGAAACGAGAGTCAGGGCAGTAGCAATAGGGCTGGATCACATCCTTCGCCGTTACCATGGGTAAAATGCAGCAACTGATGGATAATTGTAACAGCGCACCTCTGGCAACATAGCTACTCCTGCACAAGGGGTCTACTCAGAGACAATGGACCAGGGAAAGGAAGGTCACATGGAGTGTATAATGGTGCGCCGATCTGCAATGCTGAATTTAGCGACCAGCAGTGAAAATTGAAATCTAACCCATTCATCACTTACCTCGAGTGTCACAGTCTGTTTTGCCATGGCCATTTCAACAGTTTCATACATCTTAGTGTTCTGTATTCCCAATCCGCAAAAAATGGCAAATGCTTCCAGAAACTGCTCATCATTTTTATTGAAGGCTTTGATTTTGTCAAAGGTTTCACCCATTTTGTTCATCAGCTGACAGACACCTGCGTTGCACATATGACATACTGTCAGTTCAGTTATTGCAAGTATATGAGATATTGTACATCAGATGATACATGAGCTGGAATAACACATCAATAAGCTGACAGTCATGAATGGTATTTGTACAAAATTAATATGCTCGCTAAAATCACCCTAACATGCTACTGCTATGAAACATGCTTTAAATCGTGTTATTCTGTATGAAAGATAAGGCTGGACTTTATGTGACAGCAGTTCTATTTCTGACATTTTCCATTTGGCACCATATGATAGGTTGTAGAATTCTATGATAGAATGATGTGAGTTAAATTGCAATGGTGCTGGGGAGGAATTTTCAACTGCCAACTGCCCTTATCTCACTTGAAAAGTGAGCAGCCAAGCATGGAAAATCTGGTGGACACCTTGGGCATCTACTTGCCTGCCACATTCAATCTTCTATAATCATATTAAAAAACTATGATACAATCTCTGGTGGCCCTCTTAAATCACAAACAATTATATTTAACAAATATCAGTCACAGAAAGAAAGTGAGCCACAAAGCAATATTCACAATTCCAGTACCAGGTTAACTTGTAGTGATGTGAAAAATACAGATTAACAGTATCCAATCAAAAAAGATCACATCAGCACTATGCCTATCCTTGGTGGCATTTTGAGCTCTCCTTTAACCTATACTTTTTCTGAATGTCATCTGAGGACTTGAGCTCAGTACAACTGTTCAATTTTACAATGGGGGTCATTTTAGCCTAACTTGCCTGGTGGGAAATAAATAGCACTGTATTGGCCGGCTATTTAATTCCCTAGCTGATTTTATTTCCCATTTGGAAATGACTTTGCCCCTTTAACTGCAGCCTGCCCTTCAATACTGCATATTGTGGCCACACTTCACCATCCTCTACTCCCCTTCCCCTATGAGAGTTTCCAGGTTTTCAAAGACATTTCTACCCTAACAATGGCAGAACTCTCATCAATATCCCAGCCAGCATTATACAAAGAAGCTGATTTTGTAACTTTTTTCTGACGGGATTATTGTCTGTAGATATTAGTGCATGAAGTCTTGCTCTGCTGCATTCCCACCAGAGTAGAATTTCATAGCCTATATTTCTATTCAGTTTGTCAATAAAAATATTAGTTATCCTAGCAATTATCAGTTATCAGACAGTAACATATTCACACAGAGTGGGGAGGTGAGGAAAATTTGTTTCAGTCAACGAGTTACTATGATTTGAAAATCCTCTGCCTGAAAAGGTGGTGGAAGCAGGTTCAATCATAACTTTCAAAAGGGAATTGGATATACTTGAAAAGGAAACATATGCAGGACTATGGGGAAAGTGCAGGGGACTGAAACTAATTGGATAGCTCTTTCAAAGAGCTAGCACATGCACAATGGGTCGAATGGCTTCCTTCTGTGGTGTATCATTCCCATGAGACCCTGCCTCGGACCTCTGTTGGGCCCCCCAGTGCTATTTGACAGCAGGCAGGAAATTAACTGCCCGACATCGGAGAGCCATCCCTTTGAGGGACGAGTTCCCGCCTCCAGAGCTGTCGGCCAATCGGAGGGCTGGCAGCTCTGCAGTACCAGCAGCGCCACCAGGAGCAGTGGCCACTGTCGATACTGCAGGAGGCCCTGCAGCAGAGAAGAGTGAAGACCACCCCAGGACAGGTGGGTGAGGCTGGTTTTGCCAGGGCGATTCAGACAGGCTCTGGTGACAGGGTGGTGGTGGGCGGGGGTGTTAGTGTGGGTTTTACCTGGTGGCATCTGCTTGCGGCGGCAGGCCTGTCCGCCTTCAATAAAATTGAGATGGAGGTGGGAAGAGGCCCTTATGTGGCCAATAATTGCACTTTTAAGGGCCTCAATATGCCTGGGGTTGGAAGGCCACCCGCAGCCTTCTCCTGCCTGGAGTAAATTGGAAGGCTTCGGAAAGGTAATGGACACTCCCCCTGCCATCTGCACACGCAATTTTATGGGGACCCCCCACCTCCTCTCTCATCCCTAGGGGTCCATAAAATTTAGCACCATGATTCTATTAATTTCAGCCTTTTCTAGTGTAAATGTGATGGCAAAGCATTAATCTAGCATGCAAACCTCCTCCTGGTCAAGCCACACTGAAAGAACAGATTACTGTAAAAAGTACATCATCTGTAGAGGATTAAGTTCAATTTTGGGAACTGCAATGAATCCATTGGGACAGAAATTATTTTATAAAATCCTCAAATTGTAACAATGATCTTACTCAATCTTCTGCTGACCTAGTCCTATTTTCCTGAGTTTTTACTCTTGCGTAAATTGGATATTTAGGGTAAAATTTGGATAGATTTCGGTAAATTTGGATATTTCGGGTAAAATTTGGATAAATTTGGATATTTATGGTAAAAAATGAGTATTATCAGAAATTTTAGAAGAGCTTGAATTTATATAGAATCTTTTATGACCTCATGACATCCCAAAATGCTTTAAAGTCAATAAAATACTTTTGAAGTGGAGTAATTGTTGTAATGTAGGAAACACGACTGCCTGTTTGCACACAAGGGGCCTGGCAGCGGGCAAAGTGCGGGCCGCGCCCCGCCGTGCTCTTGTGTGTGGCAGCTTATTTAAAGATGCAGGGTGGCTGCCCACACCCCCGGATCAGGTTGTGGGGGCTGCCTCAGCGACGCCATGAACAGCGTCAGCTGTCTCTGTGCAGGCGCTGGTGCCCTTTTTAAAGGGCTGCCAGACCTGCTCAGAGAATGCAGAGTTTCCCACCCCCCACACAGCCCCCACCACCCCTCCCCCCCCCGCCCAACTACACCAAAAAAAAATGGTTGGCCTGTTCCACCCCTGCCAATATACTGAAATTGCAGAGTTGCCCCGTTCTTCCTCCAACTTGTAGACCCAGTAAAAACACATATAGTAAAAACACATATCGTAAAACACTTAAGGACTTAATTGAAACAAAGGGGATAGTCACACAACAATGAACAGTATGTTAAAGCATAGGGGGGCTGGGTGGCAAGGGGCCACAGTACACAGATGGCCAAGGAATTGTAGACTGTGTAGAAAAGACATATTGATGATCTCAGACACTGTCCTCGCGCATAGCAGATATAGTGAGTTGTCATGGACACCAGATATGATTAGACTCATAGTAGACAATGGGAAACTGTGAAGTTTTGAACAGGTTCTCACTAAGCCAAATAAGGAATTATCATTATGTCATTATACCAGACCCCTATGAGTAAGTAAGAGGGGAGGGTCTTAGAAACAAGATTTAACCCCTGACTGAAACTAGGGAAGGCACGAGAACCCCAGGGAAGAACACTCGAGAAGATACCCTGAGCCAGGGGCTCAGAGAACAGAAGAGCAGCCGCAAGTCTGAGACTGATCACTTCGTGTCTTGACGGGTAGTATACTGTACAAGTAGTGAGAGCTTGTACTTGATGATTTAGTGTGTGAATAAAATATTGAGATACCTTTCACCAATTGGATTTCGTGGATTCCTTCAGAGTAGAGTGCGTGTTAGGCACAACAAACTGCACAAAATGCAGAGGTACTCCTTCCCCCCCACACTAAAAATGCAGAGTTGACCACCCATCCCCCCACCCCCTCCCCGCCACTACACTAAAACTGCTCTGATCCCCCCTTCCCCATCTCGGTGGCGCCAGCTTTCCCTGGACGGGAAAGTGAAGGCACAAGTGCCACATGTTGCACTGCAGATCCGAAACCGAAGGTAAGATTGCGGGGAATTGGATTTAAATGTATGCATAAAGTTTATTTAAATATTTAAAGTCAGGTCCCGTTGCCAAGAGGCAGGGGGGCCACCATGGAGCCTCGCCGCCGCATGGAAGATCGGGCCTGGCAATCCTGGCGTCGGGCTCCGTGGTGGGCCGCTGACATTGCGATCTTCTGGCCCCCTCAACATGGAGCCCGACATTGGGAGCTCAACAAAATTCAGCCAGGGTCTCCCAAAAAGCAATGAGATAATAACCAGATAATCTACTTTCCCCATCTCGTCTTCAAATAGTGTCATGGGATCTTTTCCACCTGAGGGGCCAGCGGGGCTTCAGTTTAACGTTGCATCCAAAAGACAAGAAGTATCCTGAAGTCTTTGTTGATGTATGATGAGCTTGAATACAGATGGCATGCTGCTGAAGACTCATTCACTGTAAAATATTGGGCAGAATTTTGTTCTGCGCTTGGAGGCGGGCACGGAGGCTGGAGATGGGGGGCTAACAAAATAGCAGGGGCTGCTGTTCCCAAATATGAGCTTAATGTTCAACCATGATATTTTAACCTTGCCCCACTGGCAGAAACTGGGTGCACAGACATTCAAAATGGTTTGAACAACTTATTTGCAGCAATCCTACTGCCCACCCCTAGGTTGCAATGTTAACCTGCTTTTCTGACCAGGTGCAAGGGACACCTTGTCCGTTGGATTCTTCTTTAAATATAGAAATCGGGCTCTGATGATGTTATAGGCACCCGATTGCAATTTTAACTTGCGCTCTGTGCAGGGAAGTATTGTGGTTTTCCCACCATGCCAATCTGGTGGCCAGTGGAGCCAAGGCCAGAAGATGCCCATAAAAGTCGGTGTTTTTTTCAAGTTTCCTTGTGGGTCACGGTGAGCAGAAGTGATCCTTCTCCTTCTCTGACTGTGAGGCCCTCCCGACCATTCCATCCCAACTGCTTACTTGCATGCAGTGTGGCATTCCTTGGGCTCCTCAGCAGTAGCTTCTTGACATCCAAACTCCTTTCCTGCCCATCGGCCAACTACTACTGCTGACTGCTTGGGGGTGGAAGACTCATGGGGGCTATGCAGGTGAGACCCAGAATTTAAAATATCCTGCGTGTCACACTGCAAAAAGCTGGACCATTTGCCACACACTTTGGTCCTAGCCAACATGAAAATCATCCCTAACATCTTGACCCAACATATTTTTAGTCCTGATTACTGTTTTGATGACTTTTTATAGCATACTTTTGGCTGGTAATTATTATACTTTTGAAAGAAAGTGTCGCATTAACGCTTAAGTATTTGGGTGCTAGAAGAATAAGCTATATTCTATTTACAAAAAGCTCTTTCCAGAGACAGCAAAGATAAGCAATTTTTAGTTAATAGTTAACACATTTCACTGCTGGGTCAGGCCTTCATAGACTACAGTAGCATTTCTGCACTAAAATCAAAAACTCAACAATTTATTTTGTGACGGAAGTCACACATGCCAAATGGAACTATTAATTTTGTCATATGGAACACTGCTTGAAACTTTTTACTGGACACTACAAATAACTGTTTCAAAAAAGAAACCTGAATAGGTAAAAAACGACCACGCACATTTGCATCTTGAGAAGACAAAGGCTGGCTGAGAGACAGAAGTAAATTACCCCAGTCCAGCTGGAATAATGGGGGTGCTCCCTGATTCAATTAGTGAGATTAGTTTTGTCAATAGTGGTAATCAAAAGATGTCAACACCCCTTTGACTTTGAAAGAGCCAAACTCCCCCACCCAACCCCCACAGAGTATGTCTGAAAGACTCTGAAATTCAAACAACCCTCCAGGAACTGCTGTTTTAAAAAAGAGATGGTCATGTGACACACCTGCTGGTGTAACACTGAGGTTTTTGAATTATGCCTCAGAAAGTAAAAAGACTGCAACTGAACTTCAAGAGAAAGGATCTCACTCTCTCTCTCTGTCTCTCTCTCTCAAGCAAAGTCCCAGGGAAAACCATGGTAGCAGCTTTTAAGCCACAAACTACAGAAAATTACAGGCGACCACCAAGAAGACAGTTGAAACCTCCTTTCAGCCTTCTGGAACCAGAGAAGCAAGCCTGAAATTGTGCACGTGGCCCAATTGAGGACTGCAAGATTTTAACTTCAATTAAGGACTTTACAACCCAGCATCTGAATTCCATTTATTACAAACTACAACCTCCCAACTCTTTCTTCCTGTCTGTATCTATTTGTTTGTGTGTGTGCCTCTCATATGCCAGTGAGTGTGGATGCGTCGCATATTTTAGTAATTTTAACCAGTTTTAAGTCATAAGGGTAATAAACTTATATCTTTCTTGTTTAAATGCAAGAAAACCTGTCTGATTGGTTTATTTGTAATTATATTTGAGGAACAGTGAGCAAGGGCTCACTGAAGTGGTAAGCTAAAATCACTGTATTAAAAAGATAAACTCTGTTCCGGCCAAACCAGAGAAGGGGCAAGAGGAGAGCCTGAAACCCCTTCCTCATCTAGTCGTAACAATTTTTAAGGCTATTCCTTATATACTACAAATCAGTTGTAAATGCAAGACTAATTACCATCCAGTAGGCACATCAAAGGACTTCCAATGACAGTGTAAACATTGACACCAAAATTCAAACAGTTTACATTATTTAAATCCTAAAATAAGTAATTTGAGACAGGACAAGTACTAACTGTAGCATCCTTAGGAGGAAGAACCCATCAGGGTGATTTTAAAGCCTAAAAACAGTTGCATTTGGTCTGATGGGAAATTAAAATGACAAAAAATTTCAAATCCGAACCAAAACTTTCTCCAAAACACCCACTTACAGTTTTGATGGAGGCAGGATGAGGGGCAGGCAACCAATCTGCACTTATGAGGCAGGTCATAGTTCACAGCTTTTAAGGGAATTGTGTGCCCTTATTTTAACAAGTTTCTATTTTTAACTGCTGTCGGCTGAGTTTCCCTGGCCTCAGGAAACCTGGCAGGTAAAAGGAGACAAGGGCTGGATCTATAAGCCCTGCTTGTGGAAAAGGAGGAGCAGGAGTGTTTTCTCCAGGCCCAACAAGTTAACTCTGTAAAGTCCAGCCCCCCCCCCAACAATGATCTCTCGGACTCCCCACTTCCACGAATTCCCCTGAACTCCCCGCAATCACTGAACAATCATAATAGGCTGCATTTTCGGAGGCGAGCTTCAAAAATGACGGGGTGCACACGCGAGATTTACTCCACGGAGCTGCCGCGATATTTAGCGTTGTGGTTCATTTAAATGGCCGGGACGAACCGCGCACCCCTCCACCCCCGATGACGTGGAGGGAGCGGGTGCTCCGTCCCCAGCAAGGTCATTTGGCGCCACTGCACAGGCACCAGTGCCATTTTAAAAGGGCTTAGAGCCCTTACTGACAGTTTCAATTTTTAAAGAGACATTGCATTTGAAACTATCAAAAATAGTTTGAGTACTCCTTCCAGCCCGTCTCCCACCTCCCGATAGCCTTATCTTCATTCCTGCTCTCTCTCTCCCCAAAATGCTTACTTTGAATATCTGACCTTCCCCGCCCCCTCCTCAAAGTTCAGAAACTTTTACCATTACCCCTTCTCATTACGCCCTTGACTAATCAGGTAAGTTTTTCCCTCCCCCCCCCACATTGAAATATTTACTCTTCCCCACTCCCCACCAGTGTCCTGCATGGTATTTTATGGTCAGAGATTGGACGGTGCGGGAGTGCCGGCCACCGGCTGTAATATGGGAGCAGGATGGCCGGCGCGACAAGATAAGTAATTATTCCTTTATTTTAATAAATTTACCAAGCAGCGGTTGGGAGGGCCGCCCTGAGGCCTCGCTGCCACCAGGAATATGGGGCTGGGCCTTCCCAGCATCGAGGCCCATGGCAGGCCTCTCCCGGAGGCATTTTCCGGGCCCCTCGACCATGGTTCCCAACGTCGAGGGAGGCTAGTAAAATTCAGCCCAATGTCTCCATTCTCCCCAACTCTACAAAGTCTCTGCTCCCCCCCCATCTCTACCCATTACCCCCCACTCCACCCCGTACTACTAAACCCACTTGCAGCCTTTCCTGCCAGACAGGCAGACTACGAAGCCCGTCAATCAAGCTGACTGTCGAGTGGGAAATATGGCAAAAAAAGTTCAAGCACACAAAGGAGTTTTAACTCCAGGTCTTTCAAGGAAACACGTGTTTCCGAGATTCTCAACCATAACTCCTCTCCCCGCCTGCACCCCACTCTGAGATCGTGCCTCGGTAAATATTGGAGTTGAATACTTTAGACCTATGGTTCCCAGAACTCTCCACCATTGAGTGTTCCCTCACCTCATGTCTGGGTGCGTTTTGAACATTTGATAGAGATTGATTGCTTTGATTAGTTAAAACACCATTATCACTGCCAGGGTAATAGAAGGCAAATTAGCCGGACCTTGCTCTTTTTTCATCTAGCAATTCCTATGTTCCTACAAGACTACTGTTCTGAAACTACTCTCTAATACAGTATTATATGTCCCATTGATTGTATAGATGATTTTATAACTAATATTCCATTTTCAGCTGCACTGGCTAAACATGCCACCTCTGGTGTAGTTTGTCACTGATACACAAAGATGGTTGCACTGAAGGACAAATGATTCTGATTCAGTTCTTCAAGTTGATGAAGCAATTTTATGGATTGTTTATATTATTTTACTTTAGAACAACTTTGAAATGTTTATGGAGTCAGTTTTGCTGATTCTGCTTGAAAAAGTGTGTTTTAAAGGTGAAATTAACTTCAGTGTCCAAATGGTGCAGCAGACTGCCTCTGTAAAATACTTTGCTGGCAATCCAATTCAAAATTGGTTTTATGGCACTATCAGATTTTTAAAGATTATTTTGAAAGAAAACTCGCAAGATTTTATAGACTAAATTCTAAATCTTTCTGGGTTTTACATTTATTTTAATACACATAGACAATGTTGAACATAATAGTAATAATATCTTTGTCATATTAATGAGACATCTGCAGCACAAAATCAAAGTAATCAGAATAATGATAACCTGACTGACAGAGCCATTGTTGCCATCACTCAGAAAAAACAGCCATGTTATTGACAGACATATATGTAGATGACACAACCTCACACAAGTACACAGAGAGACAGCAGCAGAAATTGTGCTGACAGAATGCACTGACTGTACAGATGCACTGAAAAAAGGGCCCAGCATGACACATGTCAATCAAATTAAGGGCAGTGGATATCACTGCACACTTGGATGCCCGAATTATCAACATATAATTATTTTATCAACACCAATCGTCATGCACTGTTGGCTAATTAAATGTTAAGAGCAGCACCCTTTACTTCAATGCCATATCCCAATCTTGCTTGTTTTGCCAACAATTTCCTAAAGATTCAATATTTCAACCCCATTTTCACAGTAAACAACAAATGATGCTAAACGATGACAGCTTTCATCTTTTAACTCATGGAAGTCCAAAAAGGTTCATTGTGAAGCGGTAATGCAATCTGCAAATAAGATATTTTAGCAGTTGTCACCTTTTTATTGCTACACACTAAACTATGCTCGCACCCCTGCACACCCCCCAACCGTTAAGATATTTCAACATATATCAATCTTGAATAGACTCAAGTAGCATTTTCTTTCCGTTAAGGTACAGCTCAAAAGTACTTCTGCATATTAGTAGATACTTTACACCCACCTAAACTGATTGATATGTCAAAGTTTTTTTGACATATTGAAGGATTTTTCACCTTCAGCACCTGAGTGATAATCCAACTGAACTGGTCACCTGCCCACTGTATATTATCATTTCATTGATTTCCAACCAGGCGGAGAAGGTAAAAATTATCACTACTTCATTCAGATTTTGACAGAGTAACCAAAGAATTATAGATGTTGGGGAGTAATAAAGCTGTAACATCAAATCTAGGTTCAGATGATATCATATGCTAGGAAAGCAAAATTTGAGTAGTTTATGGCTATCTGCTGAATCCTGAGTTTAAATTACAATCTGAGGATGCTGTTTCACAATAAAAGGATCATTAATCAATGAATTATTACTGTATTACAAAATGTTTCATGTGCTGTAGCATACAGTGGGCCCAAGATTCTGGAGGGTAGGGAGAGCAGAAATGAAGCACAATCTGACAGGCAGATTGCTATTTATCGTTGAACCCAAATTCACCAGTCTTCTATCTCATTTGCCCTCTGTCAGAATTCCTAATCATGGGAGGGGGGGCCTGTATGTCTTCCTCCCATCCTCTCACAACAGCAATTTGGGGATGTAACTTGGGATGTTCCCAAGATAAACTTAAAATTACATCCAGTTAACATATTAGGCTGAATGAATCCCACATGAACCAAGAGTAGTCGTGGGCTCCATTGTGGGACTCCTAAAGGCCCCAGAAATTTTAAGGCCCTAAAGTAATTGATTCCAGAGGAATTACTTACGAATACACGGACATACGAATTAGGAGCAGGAGCAGGCCCCTCGGCCCCTCAAGCCTGCTCTGCCATTCAATAAGATCATGACTGATCTGACTGTGACCTCAACTCCACATTCCCACCTACCCCTGATAACTTTCCACCCCCTTGCTTATCAAGAATCTATCTACCTCTGCCTTAAAAATATTCAAAGGCTCTGCTTCCACTGCCTTTTGAGGGAGAGAGTTCCAAAGACTCACGACCCTCTTAGAGAAAAAGTTTCTCCTCATCGCTGACTTAAATGGGCAACCCCTTACTTTTAAACAGTGACTCCTAGTTCCAGATTCTCCTGCATGAGGAAACACCCTTTCCACATCCACCCTATCAAGACCCCTCAGTATCATATGTTTCAATCAAGTCACCTCTTACTCTTCTAAACTCCAGCCTATCCAACCTTTCCTCAAAAGACAACCCACCCATTCCAGGTATTAGTCTAGTAAACGTTGTCTGAACTGCTTCTGCAATCTCTCACCATTTAGCTAATATGCTTCTTTTTTATCCTTCCTGCCAAAATGGACAATTTCACATTTTCCCACATTATACTCCATTTGCCAGATCTTTGCCCACTCACTTAACCTATCTATTTCCCTTTGTAGCCTCCTTATGTCCTCTTCAGAACTTACTTTCCTACCTACCATTGGGTCATCAGCAAATTTAGCAACCATACCTGCAGTCCCTTCATCCAAGTCATTTATATAAATTGTAAAAAGTTGAGGCCCCAGCACTGATCTCTGTGGCACACCACTCATTACATCTTGCCAACCAGAAAATGACCCATTTATGCCTACTGTCTGTTTCCTGTTAGCTAGCCAATCTTCTATCTACACCAGGAGCTTTTATTTTCTGCAATAACCTTTGATGTGGCATTTTATCAAATGCCTTCTGGAAATCTAAGTACAATACACCCACCTGTTCCACTTTATTCACAGCACATGTTACTTCTTCAAAGAACTCCAATAAATTGGTTAAACATGATTTCTCTTTCATAAAACCATGTTGATGTTGTCTGATTACCCTGAATTTTTCTAATAGTCCTGCTATAATGTCTTTAATAATAGCTTCTAACATTTTCCCTATGACTTGCTGAATGTAGCCCCATCATTTCCATTGGGGACTGAAGTTTCTTTCTTGACTTCAATCTTTAGCCTGATAAATGCCGTGGACTCCTCCCTTGGGGAGAGGGTGCTTTGATTATCTGGCAGTAGCATAGGGTGGGCACCTCTATTCTATTTCCACAGGAAGGGACAATCTGCCTCAAGTATGTAAATTACCTTGTTCCCATGCTTTGGGTGCAGGCAAACAGCCTGGCAAAGTACTGGGCAGAAAGCCTGCTCTGCTATTCCTCTGCCCCTTTCGAAATTTCCACAGAATTTCAGATTCCACGTGTATTATCGTGCTTATTACGGACAATTTAAAAAAAAATTATGCCTCTAATTTCTGATTTAGATTCTATTCTTTCTGCCTACTTCTTCTACCCTTTTTGTATCCCTGTCACACTTTTTCTGTTGTTATTGCCCCCATTTCATTTGCCTGTGGCTCTTTATCACTCACTCTTTTGGCTCCTCTTTGCTCTTTCAGCTAATTCTTCTGTTTGTCTTCTACTCTTTCTACATGTTAGAACAGTGATTTACTCAATAATCATTTATCTTTGTGTTGCATTTGAGGGATGGGGCTCACAAATAGGAAGAATGACCAGTCTCAACAATCCTGGTGTGTTATTCCTTCCTGAAACAATATGCTGTATGCACAAAAGGTAGCAGTGTTTGTACGAGGATATTTTTTGACTGACGACCAGATTGCTCATTGAGTGACTTCCAGTTTTTAGGAGTTGCCTCTATTGAGCAGAAGATGACAATCTGAAGCTGCATTTGGAAAGTTGTCCACCAGACTAATATTCCTGAAGTGTCATTGATACACTGAGCAAATTTTCTGCACCTATTCCCTACTGGAGCAGCAGGGCCATTTGCAGGTTGGGGTCCTGTTTTACTAATTGGTGAGCTTTGACAAGGCTTTTACCCAGACACACAACATTATTATACTACCTCTGGGTTCCCTGACCAATCAGGGAGTGCAAGCGGGATGATGCGCTTAAACGAGCAATGAAGAATCTCTATTTAAAGGGATCCCTGCAGGGCTATCAATGGCAGCACTGAGTGAAGCATTGAAGATAGCAGTAGGAAGAAGGAAACTGCTGCAGCATGTGCTACCCCCAGCCTGGTTCGCAGACTCATGCCTGGAAGTCAGTATGCAGTGACGGCACGAAAAGAAGTCCTATTCCCTGGGGATGGGAGGAGGAGGCCAATCAGCCTCACCAAGCAGAAATGACCAGATGCAGAGACAGTGTCCAGGACCTAAATCCAGTGCTGCAAAAAGTTTAATAACCACATGAAATCCAGCAAGGTGAGTGCCCCACAACTTTCAGCTGGCAGCCATCACCCTCAAACATTCTCCTGCACAGCACTCCACTGTCTGAAGTACCTTGATGTCACACGTATCCCATTCTCACCCACCTCCTCCTCAAATTTCCATCTCAACAGACATCACTCAAACTCACCCTCATCCTGTTGCCCTCTTGCACCCATTCCTCACAGTCACCCTCCTCGAATGTTCACCCTCCACCCTCAGCAATCACTTCATTTCTCACATTCAGAGCTCTCTGCCTTTTCTCATTGCAAGAGAAGAGAGTCCACAACTCAGGGAAGGGCAGAGAACCCGGGGTGGAGCTGCAGCCAGGCCACCTTGACCACGATGGAGGAGGAAGTACTTGAGATCGGCAGGGTGGCACCAGTACTGGCCGTTGGTGATGGAGAGATGGAAGTGGCCCCAAGATCTGGCGACAGCATTAGATGAAGCACTGCCACTTGGCACTGTCACTCATGCTGAATCAATGTCACCAATATATTAAATGTCATGATCTGCGCTATGCTAATGAGTGTATGCTGGCCCACACCAATGGCCTGCACACTATGGCTGCCAGTTTACGGAAGATCAACCAAAGCATAGCCTTGGTGGCTGAACGCCACACTAACATGTAGCGAAGTGCTCTCCTGCTCCTGGCTCGGCAGGTAAGTGCAGCTGGGCCCTGAGAGGGAAGATGGAGAAAGGGCTGATGGCAGTGAGGGCTCTGACGGAGAATTCCAAAGATTCACAATCCTTTGAGTGAAGGAATTTCTCGTCATCTCAGGCCTAAATGATTGGCTCCCTTATTCTGGGATTGTGCCCCTGTGTTCTAGATTCCCCAGCCAGGGGAACCAACCTCTCAGTGTCTACCCTGTCAAGCCCTTTCAGAATCTTGTATGATTCAATGAGATCACCCTTTATTTTTCTAAGCTTCAGAGTATAGGCCCAATTTACTCAGCCTTTCATCTTGGGAAACCCCTCTCAACCTAGGAACCAATCTAGTGAACCTTTGCTGTACTGCCTCCAATCTAAGTATATGCTTCCATAGACATGGAGACTAAAACTGTGTACAGTACTCCAGGTGTGGTCTCACCAAAGCCCTATATAATTGTAGCAAGCCTTTCTTATTCTTATACTCCAATTCCCTTGCAATATTTATCATCACATTTTCAATGAAGTACTTCAGAACAGATGTTGCTGGCCAGACCTTTGCCAAAGCTTTGGTGAATGCGATAACAGTTTATTTTCAGCCAGTTAAATTTATTGTGCCTGGTAGAGCAAAACAGGCAATAATGCATTAGCAGCTTGTTGTACACTCCATCCATGGAAAAAGAAAATCAGGTGGAGTGTAAAAGGGACTGCTGATACAAGATGTTGTACTTCTGCAAAGATGAATTTCATGTTGTTTTGTGTCTTTCAGTGTTTCAAAATTGGCCTCTTCATACATTTCAATCCATTGTTTTAAATATAATTTCTTCATCAGATATATTGGGCAGTATTTTGTGTTTTGGGTCAGCACCCCGATGCGGGATCAAATGGTGGTCCTCACCTGCACTGTACTGGGAGCAGTAATCTGGCAGTGATTTCTCCTGATCTGACCAATTGGTGGTGTAAGGCATTTGAATATCTCTTGCATTTTTGTTATGTTGTGAGGCATTTGTTAATATCTCCTGCATTTCTGTTCATAAGTAAACTGTGACCAGCTGGGGTGTGGGCCAGCGTGTGGCGCTCACCCAGTGGTAAAAATGTGGAGGTGAAGGACATTAGGAAGAAGCGAGAAGAATCCTGACCGAAGACATGATCGCTGGGGTTCACATTGGACTTTTTAAAAATAAAGACAGCGTAACTGAACAAACACACACACACACACACACACACACACACACACACACACACACACACACACACACACACACACACACACACACACACACACACACACACACACACACAGACAAGTCAGGACATGCCACTGATGTTGTATCCTGGCTGTTACAACATCAAACAGCCTGTCTACAACCACACTCATGGACAATGTCCTTTTTAAATATGCGTGAATGGTTTCCTTCTTGCCTTATCAAGATGCAGATATCACATTCATGGGTAGTATGCACTTAAGAACTCCCCCTGCTGAGAGCAGGATATGACCATATGCATAGCCAGGGTGGGATTGATAAGACACTGAAACCCAATCGGAGGACCCAATTCAAAACATTACCTTATATGTTGAGGGACCAGGGTCAAAAAGGGGTATAAAGCCACAGCTGCACGCGGGAAGTGTGACTTCGTCAGTCACAGGAAGTCATGCGGGAAAAGTCGTTCAGCGGAACTGACTATCCGGGAACGAGCCCTGTACACGGGTCTGCTAAGAAACTGGTGTTGTAAGTATATACTATTGCTTGGTGAGTTAATAAAGGTGTTTCACGTAAAGTGTAAATTGTATCCAAAGTCTGTTTCGTGTGATTGATACTCAGTATGGGGTCAGGACCTTACAGGGAAGTGATACCCCTTTTTTAAGAGTCTTAGAGTGGCCAGAGGGCATGTTTACCATCCAATTAAGGATTGCAGGTGGGACACCTCTCAGCAACTTTAAAGAATCTAAAATTAAAAATGGCTACAGCTACCGGGCTACCATTGTCAAGGGAGAGGCCGCCTCCAGACAGCTGCCTGTTCTTGACTCTGTGGCAGGCCCGCAGGCTGACTGGAAAATTCCAGTTGGCCTTTTATAATTGGCCTTTAACTTACCCTAATTGGCTACCCACCATTTTGGGCAGGCAGCCCTTCTATTCCCGATCCCACCTCTGGCAAAATGGCTCGGGGGCGGGATGGATCCAGCAAACAGCTCGCTGGCCAGTGGCGCAAAATTATGTGTCAGCCTGGCTCTTTTCTCACCCCCATTTCGGGGTAAAAATTATACCCATTAATATACAAATAGCCTGTTTAAGGAACAATTCTATAACTTTTTCCATTTTATGGCTGCATTCCTATTTCTCTGTATACTGCCTCGTTGGCTTTGTGAACTTATTAATGGTGCAGATTCCCAGGGCAGGAAGAGTTTCAGAGAAATAATGTGGATGGAGATTGATCTATCCATCTATCTATTATTATGGACAGGTAGGAAACGATAGGGATAGTTTCCCTTTTTCATCTCTCAAATGACAGAAGACAGAGTTTTTATTATAAATATGTTTTAACCCCTGAGCATGTTAGTGGTCAACAAACAAACATATAACAGGTTTCCTCGTAGGTTTAAAGAAAGATAAATGTTTGTTAAAAAACACCCGAAAATATTCACAACATCGCCCATGCTCACACACACACAGTGACACACACACACACTGTTATGAAAGTGTTTTTTTTTAAATATGCTTTTAAGGAGTCTTACTTAAATTGTGGAAATGGATTCATTTTGAAGTCTGAAGAAATGCTGGACTTTGTTTTTTTCATTGGGGTCATTGAAAGGACACGTGACTGTGAAAACAATTACTGGAAGAATCAAGGAGTGCTATAAACAACCTTTACTGGAGATCACCTGCCTTAAGATAAATAAACAACAGGAACTTTGGACTAAGGGGAGATGTTTACAGAGAAGCCACATGTCAAGGTTTATGGAGGTCAGGAGATTGACTTTCTGTTTGGGGTTTGGATATTGTTTTCAGTTCAGTTGAGGTGTGAACTGTTTTGAAGAGAGTTAAAGATCAGTGTGCCAAGGAAAAAACACCCAACTCATCTCTTTCCTCCTGTTGCTGAAAAACCCTGCGTATTCAGTGCAATAACTGAAACCCACATTTCTCCTGAAAAGCTGGAAAAAACCTGCCAGATTAATTCTTGACGCCGCCTGAAAAGAACTGCTCCAAAAAAGATCCCAGTGACCTGCCTACATGTATTCGGATACCAGACCAAAAGGGACACTGACATCATTCCACATCTTCTTTTCTTTCTCTTTGAGAATTAGCAAGCATTTGACCAAAGTTTTTTTTTGTAACAGAGCTCTGCAGAGAGAATTTCTCTATTTTTTTTCTCTGTGTGTGTGTGTGTTCGTGTGTGGGGGATTTAATCTGTGTGTTAATGCTTTGCTTCAACACTGGATAAGTCGTGTTTTTCTCATAAACTGATAATTTTGTTGTTTATTAAAGAAACCTGGTTGGCATATTTTCTTCCGGGGTGAAGAGTAGAGTATATGATTGACTGTATCGGTAACTGGGTAAATGTTTTAAAAATATATGTTGTGACCTGTGGAGAAGTGGGAATAGAAAACAGTGCACTCCTCCCACCTCGGTCCTAACATATAATTGGGGGCTTTCTGTGGGATAACACGATGCCGATGGCGTGCAATTGTAAGTTGGGTAATAATAATTGAAAAGAAGAAAAGGAAAAAACTGTTTTCTTGTGCATTGGAGTAAAGTTTACATTATTGGAATGTCTTTGTCAGTTGTTATGACCTTTCTGGGGAGGGAGGATTTATCCCTGAGTGATTTGTGAAACTTAACAAAGGTTAGGCTAAAGGAATTGGCAGAAAAGTTGGCATTAGATTAAAACCAGGGGCTAAGAAAGCAGACATAATTGAAATAATAGGAAAGCATTTGCAATTGGAAGAAGAAAAAGGCAATCCAGATTGGAGTTCAGTTGAATTAGCTAAAATTCAGTTGCAGATGAAGCTGCTTGAACTTGAAAAGAAAAAAGAAAAAGAATAGGAATTGAAAAAACCTGAGCTTGAGCAGGAAAAACAATTGGAAAAACTTAAGCTTGAACAAAAAAGAGAATTGACAAGAAAAAGCTTGAATTTGACAGAGAGGAAAGGGCGAAAGATAGAGCATTTCAAAGAGAAAGCAAAGAAAGGGAATTCGAAGTTAAAAGCTGGAACTAAATCAAAAGGGTGGCCTTGGTTCCAAGGGAAATTCTGGTGAGAAAAGATCTGACTCCAGCCCAGGACCCAGTGGAGATTTGTTTAAATTTGTGGAATCCCTCCCAAAGTTTGAGGAAAGGGACATGGAGGTAATTTTCATTTCTTTTGATGAAGTGGCCGAAGGAAAGCTGGACAATGCTTATGCAAAGCAGGTTGATGAGTAGAGGTCATGAAGTTTATGCCATGCTTTCTGAGGAGGCGTCTGCAGATAATGACATGGCAAAAAAGGATATTCTCGCTGCTTATGAGTTAGTCCTTAAAGCTTACTGAGAGAAATTTCAGAACCTCCAGAGACAGCCTGGGCAGACTTATACAGAATTTGAGAAGGTAAAGCAAATTAATTTTGATCATTAGATGCAGGCAATAAAAATAGAGGCCATGTATGAAAACCTTAGGGAAATAATTCTCCTGGAAGAATTTAAAAATTCACTGCCCCCCATTAGTAAGAACCCATGTAGAGAAGCAGAAGGTTTCAACAGCCAGACAGGCAACTGAGATTGCTGATGATTACGAGCTTGTTTACAAGTCCAAACCCTTTGTCTGTCATCCCCAGAAATCCAAGAAGGATAGAAGGTGGGAGGGTGAAAGGAAGACAAGTAGCCAGGGACAAGAAGGGACAGCTGGGAATGCCCCGGGATCTCCTCCTCAGGCCAGAAAGGAAGGTTCTGAAGGTAGAAGTGATGTCTGCAAGCCTAAGTGTTACCATTGCCACAAGGTGGGACACCTCCGTGCAGAATGCTGTAAGTTGCGGGGTAAACCCATGAGACTTATTGGGGAACACAAGGTCAATGTAGAGAAAGGGGCCCTGACCGAGAGTACGACAGATCAAGCTGTAGCTCTGACTGCACCTGTAAGGCCAAGTGCAAAAACCGCTGTGAGTATGGGGGATATGAACAAGATACCTGATAGTTATAGGGAATTCTTGTCAAAAGGAAAAGTAACTCCTTATCCCTCAAATGAGGCAAGTAAACCGATAGGTATACTTAGGGATACAGGAGCCACCCAAACTCTTTTGCTGGGAAAAGGATGATATTTCCACCAGAGAGTGCATTAAATGCCAAGGTTTTAGTGAATGATATTGGCGGGGAGTATATACCCGTATCTTTGTATTGAGTGCACCTGGAGTGTGACCTAATGTCTGGAATGGTAACTGTAGGAGTTGTCCATAGTTTGCCTGTAGACGGAGTTGACCTATGCCTGGGGAATGATTTGGCCGAAGTGAAGGTCGTAACTTCTTCAGTATTCACGGAAAAACCAAGTGAAGTTAAAGAAACAGAACAGTTGCAGGAAAAGATTCCAGGAATTTTTCCTTCATTTATCGTTACCTGAGCAATGGCTAAACAAGTAGCATTGTTGGAGGTCAAACTGACATCACAGACAGATAGCCAAATATCTGAAAATTTCTTTGGGGATTTGGATAATCCAAAGGAACTGTTCAATAAATCTTCCCTGTTCAAGGCTCAGCAAGCCAATCCAGAGTTAAATAAAATGGCACAATCGGCTCTAATGGAAGCTGAAGCAAAGAGAATATATTAAACTGGGATTTTGATGAGGAAGTGGAGACTTCCTCACAGACCTGTGGAAGTAGAATGGACAGTTGTTCACCAAATCGTGGTACCTCCTAGGTATCACTGGAAAATATCCAAGATAACCCATGAAATTCCTACGGCGGGACATGTGGGGATCTGAAAGACCCAATCACGTGTAGGTCGAAAATTTTACTGGCCCGTTCTTTCCAAGGACATGGTGCAGTTTTGTAAAACATGCCATACATGCCAGATTGTGAGAAAACTGCAACCTGCCATGAAACTGGCACCTCTAATTCCCATTCCAGTTTTTGGGGAACCATATAGAAGGGTGTTGGTAGACTGTGTAGGACCTTTACTGAAAACAAAAGCGGGACACCATATATACTCACTATCATGGATATGGCTACTCGGTTTCCAGAGTCCATTCCCTTGAGAACATTTTCTGCTAAGGTAGTGGTAGAGAAGTCAACCCAATTCTTCACGAGATATGGATTACCGATTGAGATTCAGTCGAATCAAAGTTACAATTTTATGTCTGAAATTTTTCAGGAAATTATGGGTAATATGGGTGGAACACAGTTCAAGTCTTCAGCATACCACCCACAGACTCAAGGGCTTTAGAAAGGTACCATCAGACCCTCAGGACATACTGTCATGAATATCCCCATGATTGGGATAAAGGGCTAGAATTTCTTTTGTTTGCCACTCGGGATTCACCTAATGAATTTACCTGTTTTAGTTATTTTGAATTAGTTTATGGACATGAGATAAGAGGTCATCTAAAAGTAATTAAGGAAAGGTTTTTAGAACAGAGGGACAAATCTTCTCTGTTAGATTATGTATCCATGTTCTGGGAGCAGCTCATGAGAACCTGCAAAGTGGCTCAGGAACACCTGAAAGCTTCCCAAACAACCATGAAGAAATGAGCAGACAAGCATACGAAGACCCGAACATTTCAACCAGGGGATGAGGTATTAGTGTTACTGCCTTTATAGGGTGAACCGCTGAAAACATGGTTCAGTGGACCATATAAAGTGGTCCAAAGAATTGGTAAAGTAAATTATTTGATTGACACCCCAGATCACTGGAAAAAGAATTGGCTGTGTTATATCAATATGTTGAAACAATATCATCACCGGGAGAAGGATAAGCAAGCACAGACATGTCAGGTAATAAGGACAGTGAAGGATGAAAGGGATAGAGAGGATGAGACAGAAGGAGGTCCAGACAATTCTCAAATTGAACGTCCTACTATCCGGTTAGCTAATGCTGAATTGTTAGGGAGATTAGACACTATGCTTTCATACATAGATGCAGAACAACGAGAAGACCTAATATGGCCACTCACAGCATATGAAGTGATAGCTACACTCCTTGGCTAGAGCATTCAGTTAATCAACAATGTGCATTTATTTGTCTCCTTTATATATTTTTGTTATCCTTGCAATTAAACCAATTAATTCTTCTTAGAAAGTACAGCTTATACAATTCAAAAAGGTGCATCGTTATTCAGGTGTTAAATTTATCTCTTTGATAATTCTCAGTTCAAAACCTATTTACAGAAATAATATCTGTAGTAAGACCACAGAATGGAAGAACCTCCTATGAACAGAGAAACCTCAATGAGTTAAAATTGAGTTAAAAATTAAGAATATGAATGATTTATTTACCCATGACTTTCCAAATTTGGGCTGAAACCTGGATTTTGGTAACAGTCGTTGGTAAAACTATTTCAATAATTGATGCACACTAGTGAAATTCACAAATTGTTGCACGCTAGTGAAATTCACAAATTGATGCACGCTAGTGAAATTCACACACAAGACAGAGCAGACAGCCAAGGAATCTCATATTTTTCTATTGCAGTACACTGTGATTTTTAATGATTGAAGTGAATCATCTGGAAAGAATGCTCGTAGGATGAATGAAAAGTGCAGACATGCAGACAAACCCCACACATACGACTAACATAAATGTACATTAAAATGTTCAGAGAAGCTCCAGTACCTATAACTTTATTCTTCTTTCCATTTTTAATTGGGGTGCAGAGCAAGCTTTTTATTTGTTTGTTTGTACTTTCTGCATTTTCATTCTATCAAGCAAATAAAAATAGGGTTAAAAGCTACTGGGAATGTCCAAATGTCACTAAACGATAAAATCCTTGGATTAAATCAGTTTAAATTTGTTGAGGCTATATAAAGTTCACTTACTGTCCACATAAACCGTGCATCCTTGTTAACATCTGTAATATTCAAGGTTTCCATAGTATTTTTTGCATACTTTGCAAACATATAGTTGATTTTATTAATACCATGGCCCCTGTTAAAACCAAACAAATATATGTTAATAAGCTCAGTAGTTATCTAGACTTCTGTTCACCATTTAGAGACAGCTAATATTGGCTTTGTTATAAGATGATAAAGGTCTTTCATTTCCTGCTTTCTTCCATAATGTTTTGTCAGTCTAATTATACCTTTCGAGTGATCTGCAGTAAATCTAAAACCAACTTGCCGATTGATTTATTTTAACATTGGATTGGTGTAGTATTTTAAATACTTTTTAAAAGGGCCTTGTTTTCTCAATGAAGTTATACTCAGGCAGGACAGGACACTTTAAATTGAACAACAATTCGTAAAAGCTTATGTTGTTGTTGAAACAACTGAAAGTAGTTTTGACTTTGGGCAATTGTGTAAAATGGAGCGTTTTGGATTAGTTGGATTAGGCACCTCCCACCAAATGCATATCAGGATATATATATAATAGGCAGCCTATTTTAAAGTAATTTATTCTGTCCTTATTTTCATATTGCCACTATAAATTCTTATGTCCAGATTCATAATGGAAATTGCTGATGTAAACTGTTTTTTATTCTTCCATAGGCTGTGAGCGTCATTGTTCAGGCCAGCATTTGCTGTCCATCCCTAATTGTCCTTGACAACTGAATGGCTTGCTAGGCCATTTCAGAGAGCAGATAAGAGTCAAACACATTGCTGTGGGTCTGGAGTCACATGTAGGCCAGAACAGGTAAGGACGTCAGATTTCCTTCCATGAAGGACATTAGTGAACAGATAGGTTTTTACAACAATTGATGATAGGTGACCTGTAATTATACCCTCTTGTCGGCGTTGGTACTGCAGCACCTCTACTGGGTAGAGGGTGTAATTACACCTTGATAATTTTAAGTAGGCAATTTTTCCATTCCCAATACGGTCATATGAATTTGTAATTGAAAAAATTGACAACAAGTGCAAGTCGACGCAAGAATTTAAAAATATACTGGCCCAAATTTTGCTGTGAGCAGCGAAGGAATGCCTTTAGTCATTCACCTCATGTACAGCTGCCCACAGACTTTTAACAGGCTTGGCTGCATAAATTTTCAGTCATCTCACATCAGTTGAAATTCGGCACCCTCTACAGGGGATCTGTGGAGTCTGTGAGCAGGGCAACCAACACAGAAGCTGTTCATCAAACCAGATTGAAGAATCCTCACAGATGGTCAAAAACAGGAAATATATCTTATATTTAAATCATTGTATAGGAAGCAAAATAAAGACTGAATCATGGACAAGGGATTAAGTGAAAGATATAAAAGAGCAAAACACAAAAAAACTATAAAAATATTAAACAAAAAAGAGGGAGAAATTCATTTGTAGGCAGCACCACAGGCTGCTACCTGCCTGCTTCATGTGGCTTTCTTCATTGATATCATTGAAGAACGCCAAGTGGGCCAAGGGAATAGATGTAGTCTGCAAAGCGCACACAATTTCTTCCCCTATAGTTTTTATTTTAAAAATCTGCAGCTTTAATATTCTTCTGAGGGAATGAAACTCCACACTTCAAAAATAAACTTTTCAGGGTCAGGGTCAGAGAGGTTGTTCAGTAGTAATTATGACTTACTACACCATTAAAAACTCAGTTACTCCTGATTGAACAAGGTTTAATTTTTTTTTATCAGTCTTTAGTGTGATTACGGTGGACAATCAGCCTAAGTTCACGCCATGAAAGTGATCTTTGTGCAGATTCCATTGGTGAACACTTCAATAGTGCAGCCCGTACTGCAGCATGGTATCACTGACAACAACTTCCATATTTCTGCTTTTAACTGTGCATGTGCGATCACCAGAAGTTATCAGTTTTATCCAATAATAACAGTGAGCACTAACAGTGAGACTGTTAGTGCTCACTGTTATTAATACAGCAAAATCCAGGCCATTATATACGAACTGATCTCTCATGATATTTTACATAATAAATCAAAAAATATTGGGCGGAATTTCAATGCAACTGATCCACATGCAGTGGGGAGGCTGGTAGTGGGTTGGAAACCCTCTTGTAGAAGTAACAGGTTTTGAAGTGGTTGTTTAACTCAGCCACTGGTATTAGCATCCTGCTTCTGGATTTCCCAGCCAATCACAGAGTGTGGGCATGATGCTGACCCACATTCTCTGAATGAAGGCTCTCTGCTTAAAGGGACACCAGCAAGGTGCTGATCTGCTGCAGGGAATCTAGCTTCTGAAGCATTCTAAGAGCAGAAGAATGGAAGGAAGACATGGGAATTCTGCATTCCGCACCTCCCTCCCCCACCGCCCCCCTGGTTCTCTGAATCTTCCTGGAGGTCATGCTGGAGGCAGCAAGAGCCAGGAAACATGTTATCCTCCCTTTGGACAGGAGGAAAAGACCAATCAGCCAAATGAAGCAGGCGCAGCTGGAAGTAGCAGAGGTTGTGACCTTTTTAGGTCCGGTAAGGTGACTGTCATTCCACTTTCAGGCGGCATCCATCACTCTCTGACCTCCCTAGCATTCTCCAGTACAGCACTCCTCTGATAGACACGCCTTGCAGTTCCACACATTCCTTTCCCTCCAGGCACCACCATAAATCTCCATCTCAACAAACAACACAACATCCTCCTCCTATTGCCCTCACACCATTTCTCATAGTCATCCTCCTTAAAAGTTCTCATTCCATCCTCAACACACATTCCACTTCTCACACTCATAACTCTCTGCTTTCTCTCATTGCAGAAGAGAGTGCACAACTCAGTCCACAAGGCAGAGAACAGGAGGTGGACCTTCAGCCACAAGCACCCTTACCGCATTGGAGGAGGATGCCCTGGAGCTCAGCAGAGTGGCACACACACTGGGCATTGGCGATGGAGAGATGGGTGTGGCCCAGGACCTGGTGACAGCATTAGATAATGCACTGCTATATGGCACTTAGCAGTCATTCATGTTGAATTGATGTCACCATTAACTGAACTGTCATGATCTGCACTATGCTGAGTCTGTACCCTTTCGCAATATTAGCACTAACTCATGTGTATCATCTCGCACAAATCCTTCATGGATGATGACGTAACCAATGAGGGACCAGCCTGAGGAATCCTCAGAGGAGGGCAAGCACTCTGAGGATGCACCATCACATGACTTATGTGCACTCTCCAACATCACAGACACACACACCACAATGGGTACTGCATTCGAGATATTTGGGTCATCACCATTGAGGATCACATCACATGTGAGCAGGAGCAAGTGTTGGAGACAGGGACAGCAGTAGAGAGTCCCTGTCAGAGGGCACTACAAGCTCTGCTTAGCTGCAAATAGCCGCTGAACCTTGGGGGTCATCCACGAGAAGGGAACATGTGGAGTAGCATGGGCAATGTTTCTGTTTCTGTCAGGATTTCCAGAGGCCGTGCGCACCCTAGGAGAGTGAATGGAGGAGTCCTTCTCCACCCACATTGCTATGATGTCTAAGGTATTTGTGCTGATGCCCACCTCCATGGAAAGAGTGGCCACCTGTTTGTAGAATCAGATGTGACAAGCCACTGACTGTATACTGGCCCAGACCAATGGCCTGTACACTCTGACTGCTTCTTTACACACGATGAGCAAAGCCTCACCTTGGTGGCTCAACACTTCACTAACATGCAACCAAATACTCTCCCACTCTTATCTACCAGGGAAGTGCATGTGGGTCATGACAGGGAAGATGGAGAAAGGGCACATGGAAGTGGGGACTCTTCTCAAGGTGACCCATTTCTCATCCCTTGGCTCCACCGGCACACCCTCCATCCCGCCCCTACAGACAGCCACTCATTTTCCCTCCTGCCCCAATGACCGGGTTTGCCCCTGCACAGGTGCAGGTGGGACAGTCTTTGGCAGGGTCCTCACAGGTTCCAAAACCCAGAGGATGTCTGCCAAGGGCATCTCATGTCTCAGATCAGGGGAACAAGCAGCCTGACTCCAGCTCAGCTGAAGTCACGGGGGTTGCACATGTAGGAGTAAAATGTCTTAGTTGTACAAGGGCATTCACTTGGGTGCTTATCCCAATGTTAATGTAGTTATAATGATGTTTATTTCAACGAATAAAGGAATTTATTGAAACTTCTCATTCTCATGGCTTCTACTTTGTTGTATCCACCATTCACCCTGGACAGTAGCCTTCAGGTGAATGGTATGATCAGCTTTTACGAGGAGAAAAGGGTGTGAGTGTGAGGTTTGGCTGGTTGACTGTTGGAATCAGATGTGGCTTGGGGGTTGGGGGGAGGTGGCAAGCTGGACCTCTTAGATGGTTGCAAGCACACATATTGGGCTGCATTTTATGGCCCCCCCACCCACCGAGGCAAGGTTGGAACAGGGGAGGCCCATAGAATCGCGATGGGTGGTGGGGGAAAGAGGGCCCGTTGTCATCCCATCACCAAATGATCTTGCCGGACGTGAGATAGGCCTTCCCACCCAGTGGCCAATTGAGGCCTTAAGTGACCTATTAATGGCCACTTAAGGGCGTCTTCCCGCCGCTGCTGAGATCTAACCACCGGCGGGGTTCCTCCGGCACAAGGGGAGGGAGGAGGGAGCCTTGTAAAATAAGGTGCCCTCCCTGTGGGCTTGGGGGGTGCGGGGGGTCCCTCCTCCCAGGGCAATCTGTGGATCACGGAGGGCCCCAATCACCCTGGGCTTTATGACCAACCCATCCCAACCCTCCTTGCCGGGACCTTCTGAACTGGCACCACTGACCCCGTTTCACTTAGCTGAGGTTTGGGGTTCCAGCGCTGGGCCTGGGTCCAAGGCCTCTGCAGTACCGGCAGTGGTCACCTGTGATTGGCTGGCAGCTCTTGAGAGGCAGGATTCCAGCACTGGAAAGATTGCCTCCAAGACAATGGAGAATTGATCGGTGGGGTGCGTGAAAAGGCCGAGGCAGGGCTCCCCCCCGCCTTTTCGGCCTGGCACCAGGAGTCCCGCCTCCTCCACAAAATCCAGCCGTTAAGTGGAGCTTGGATGAGTCTGTCTCAGGCTTCTCTGGCAGCCAGATATGTGGCTGCAGACAACGTTGACACATCCGAGTCCTCCTCCTCCCCCTTCTCCTTCTCCTCGGAGGATGCTGGCCGCTCTCCACCTTCCGCTTTCTGTAGCTCCACTCCTCTCGGCAGCATGCTGTTGTGAAGGGCACAGCAGACTGTAACAATCCTGGAAAACCTTGATGGAGCATATTGAAGGCCGTCTCCAGATGTATCTGGGCACATCTTGAGGAACCTAATAGTTTGTTCTATTATTACCATGCCCTATTATATGGTCTGTGTCCAACAGGTCGATGGGTTGCGCCTAGTTTGTGGCTGAAGAGCGTTAGCGTGCTTCTCGCATTTTGGGTGTTAGTGTGCTTCTCATTTTCAGTCTACACTGCTGAAAAAGAGAGCCAAATGCTTAAGTCTCTCCCTGTCAGTACACAGCCTCTCCATTGGCAAGTCCTCTGCTCCACCTTCACATGGTGACACATGGAAACTGGGTCCCCCATGGCCCCAGGCCAAAGCTTCAGAGGAACTCGGAGGAGGTTTGTCCCCCAGACTTGCAGTGTGCTGGCCCACCCGTATGTGGAAACGCCCTGATGCTCATGAATCAAACTCCCAGCTGTGAGCAAATAGGCTCATCGCTTGTGGATACCTTGAGAGAGATGAAGACTAAGAGAGTAAACCCTGGCAAAAAATCTGGAGTGGAGTCCAAACGTCTAAATATGTCATCTTTCCAGCAAATCCTGCAACCAAGCTGGTGCTAAAGGTACTGCTCTATATTTCTTTGGACCCAAGCGGGACGTCGAGAGGGGTGTCTGATATTTGAGCAGCCCAGGGTCTCCATAAATTTTGCCCAGACTTGTACCCTGGAGAGGATACTCCAGTTTTGCTGCAGAGTGCGAACACAACATGGGGGAGACAGCAGTTACGAGTGATAAGCCCATCTCTATTGGCATAGAGAACCGGCACTATAGGCTGTCTCCGATGGTTGGAGGGACCATAACATCCCGCTGGTCAACTACCACCCACCTGAAGCTGAACAGCCTCTGACTGGTGAGGTGTGGATGTGGAAAGGATGTTTCCCCTTGTGGCAGAATCTAGAACTAGGGGTCACTGATTAAACATAAGGGGTCACCCATTTAAGACAGAGATGAGGAGAAATTTTTTCTCTCAGAAGGTTGTGAGTCTTTGAAATTCTCTTCCTCAAAAGGCAGTGGAAGCAGAGTCTTTGAATATTTTTAAGGCAGAGGTAGATAGATTCTTGATAAGCAAGGGGGTGGAAGGTTATCAGGGGTAGGTGGAAATGTGGAGTAATCAGTTCAGCCATGAACTTATTGAATGGCGGAGCAGGCTCAAAGGGCCGAGTGGCCTACTCCTGCTCCTAATTTGTATGTTCGTATATGCTGACCTGCCATGGTCCACCTGCTTCAATGGGTGCCTGGAGCTTAGAGTGTCTGCTAAACAAGTGGACCAAATCCATTGTACCATGCAAACAAACAAAATAAAGGTACCAGCTCTTCAATTGACAAGCTGAAACATCAGGACCATGTGCATAGGCCTGACAGACAACTTGCAGCTGGTTGACAACGCCCACAAGACAGTTCTGATCGGCATGTAACTTGATAGGCTGAATATAGACATAGCTTACCTACAAGAGACAAGACTCACTGAGAATGGATCACTGAAAGAAAAACACTGCACGTTCATCTGGCAGGGGACGAGGCCAGAAGAAACACATGAGCAGGGTGTAGGCTTCGCTGTAAAGAACTCGCTATTGTCAACGATAGAACCCACAACAAATGGTTCAGAATGTGTTTGTTCTTCTCCATCTCTGAACTCAAACAGGGCCAGTTAACCTCATGAATATCTATTCTCCAATGCTGTGATCCACTACAGACATGAAATAGCAATTCTACGAGGAGCTTGGAATTCCTAAGACGGAACATGTTTACCTACTGGGGGATTTCAATGCAAGAGTGGGCGCAGAACAATGATGTGGCCCAATTGCCTCAGACATCACAGCACACGAAAGATAAATGAAAATGGACAGAAACTACTTGATCTTTGCTGCTGCTATGAGCTGTGTGTAACTAACACTTTTTCAGAACAAACCATATCACAAGGTGTCCTAGAGACACCCAAGGTCAGGACATTTGCACCAGCTGGACCCGATCATCACCAGATGCGACTCCTTCAATGGCATCCTCAACACACGCAGTTGCCATAGCTTTGACTATGACTCTCTGGTGTGCACCAGGGTCAGGACGCAAACCTTGAAGCTTTTCCACTCAAAGCAGAAAGGCCATCCTTGTATCAATGTCAGCCATACTGCCTACCCAGATAAGAACCAACAGTTCTTCGACTCCATTGAACAGGCGCTCTCCAGCATGCCCACACAAGAGTACAGAAGTGAAATGGAACATGCTTCGAGATACCATTTACAATACTGCACTCTCAACATGTGGGAAACAAGAATGGAAAAAAGCTGACTGGTTTGAGGTAACATTGCTTTATTGGAACCTATCATTGAAGCCAAATGATCCACTCTCATTAATTTCAAGAGAGATCCAGGCGAGAAAACTTTGAATGCACTAACAGCTGCTCGAGGTAAAGTCCGACAGACCGCTAGGCACTGTGCCAATGACAACTGGTTACAACTTTGACAGAATATCCAGATGGCCCCGGCACAGGGAACACTTGGGGCATGTATGATGGGAACAAAAAGGCAAGGCCCATCAGCAAAGAGAACAGCTCTATTGAAAACAAAGGCAGGGGAGGTCATCAACAACTGCAACAAACAGATGGAGAAATGGGTGTAACATTACCGTGAGTTGTACTCCAAGGAAAACACATTCACTGAGGAATCTCGAGACACCATAAGAGCCTGCCTGTCATGGGAGAGCTAGATGCTGAACCCACAGTGGAGGAGCTTAGCAAAGCTATTGAATCACTTGCCATTGGCAAAGCTCTAGGTGATGATGCTGTACTGCCTGAACTCATCAAGCACAGGAAACCGATACTCCTGCAGCATCTTCACCATCTTCTCTGTCTCTGCTGGAGGGAGGGGGCAATGCCCCGGGATATGCATAATGCAAAGAATGTGACCTTGCAGAAGAACAAGAGTGACTGCAGTGATTGCAACAACTATCGAGGCATCTCCCTGTTGAACATTGTGGGCAAAGTATTTGCCCATGTTGCCCTTATCAGACTGCAGATCTTGGCTGAACGTGTCTATCCCAAATCCCAGTGTGTTTTCAAAACTGGAAGATTCACAATCGATATGATCTTTTCAATCCAGCAGCTGCAAGTGTAATGCTGTGAACAAAGGGGACCACGATATCTTATCTTCATGGACCTCACCAAAGCATTCGATCAGGTGAGCAGAGGCAGTCTATATAAGTTGCTGAAGTAAATTGGCTGCCTGCCGAAGCTACTCACTTTGATCTCCTCCTTCCAGGGCAACATGAGCGGTAAGGTCAGCTATGATGAGGCAACTTCGGAACCCTTCGAGATCCACAGTGAGGTCAAACAGGTTTTGTTCTGGCATATTCTTCTCTTTGCTGCTGTCATATGCCTTCAGGTCATCTGCAGAGGATGTCTACTTACATACAAGCACTGATGGAAAGCTGTTCAGCCTTGCCCACCTGAGATCCAAGACAAAAGGCAGGGGAGGTCATCACCAACTGCAACAAACAGATGGAGAAATGGGTGTAACACTACCGTGTGATGTACTCCAGGGAAAATACAGTCACTGAGGAAGCTTGAGACATAAGAGCCTGCCCGTCATGGGAGAACTAGATACTAAACCCACAGTGGAGGAGCTTAGCAAAGCTATTGAATCACTTGCCATTGGCAAAGCTCTAGGTGATGATGCTATACTGCCTGAACTCATCAAGCACGGGAAACTGGTACTCCTGCAGCATCTTCACCATCTTCTCTGCTCCGCTGGAGGGAGGGGGCAGTGATAAATCCTCATTAGAGTGTTGCACTATGCCGATGATGCCGCACTAGCATTCCATATTGAGGAAAACCTTCAGCGGTAAATGGACAGACTCTCTCAAGCCTGTAAAGAGTTTGGTTTGACCATCAGCATCAGGAAGACAAATGTCATGTTCCAGGATGTTGCCATACCACCATCAATCAGCATTGATAATGTGATGCTGGAGGCTGTTGATAGTTTCACCTATCTAGGCTCCACAATCACCAGCAATCTGTCACTTGATGCTGAAATCAACATATGCATTGCAAAAGCTACAGCTATTATGTCCAAACTGAGTGAGAGAGTGTGGAACAACAGCAACCTGGCAGAGAACACTAACTGTGAGTCTACCAAGCCTGTGTCCTCAGTGCACTCCTCTACATTAGTGAGACTTGGACAACATATGTTAGGCCAGAGAAAACACTGAACAGTTTCCACCTTTACTGTCTCAGGTGTATCCTTAACATTCTTGGTGGGACCAGGTCACCAACTCAGAGGTCCAACATGGTAATTTCATCAGCAATTACTCATTACTAAGCCAACAATATTTGCGATGCCTCGGCCATGACCATCGGATGGATGAAGACAGTACAGCCAAAGACGTTTTATATGGTGAACTGGCCACTGGGTCACAACCTGTTGGACGTCCATGCCTCACTACAAGGACACCTGCAGGTGAGATATGAAGATGACAGACATCGACACAGACAACTGGGAGACAGCCGTCAACAGCTAGACTGACTGTTCAGAGGCACATCTGAAGAGGCAAGGAAAAACGGAAAGCTCAGTTGGCTGAGAAGAGGGCCCAGAGAAAACACAGGCCAGTGAATCCTGCATCTTTGCAGCTCACTGCCTTCATCTGCAGCAAGTGCAGCAGACACTGCCATGGCAAAGTGGGGCTCCTGAGCCACACCAGACCATGTGTATCACAGAGTTGACCACCAAGGCACAAACCATTGTCTTGTGAGACGGAAGGCTGCCAGGGATGTTATGGCTCCTGTTATATCTCTCCTATAGCACACTGGTAAGGTTCCTTACAGGAACCCAAGGGCTGGATTTTGCCATAATGGCAGGGGTCCAGCCAATGGGCTTGCAAGCGGGACGGGGTGACCCTGCTTCAGCAATCTGTGGGACCTGGGGCCACATTCTTGTTCCAGGAGGTTGCAGAGGTCAGCAATGACCTACCATGAAAGCCTGAGTCTCCTGAGGCACAGCCGCACTGCCATGTTGATGAAGCTCACCCTCTGTCTGTACACCCTGTGCTGGGGGTATTGTTTCCTTTGAGCTGGAGCTCTCTGTCCATTCCTGCTATCTTGTTGAGCAGCATATGGCTGTGGAGAAAGCAGCTGTTGCTGGTACTGGTGCCCTGGTTGCTGCTGCTGGTGTGGCTGATCCTGTTGCTCCTCCTCAAAGTTCCGGGCTACTGCTGCATAAGTTGCTCCCACGCTGCAGTGAAGGCTGACAACAAGGAAGCTGCAATGAATCTGAGTATATTCCAAGTCCCTTGACAGCAACTCGAAAAAGTAGCGACTGACACTCAGAGTAGTGATTTCAGGCTCAGCGGTTATCCTATAAGCGCAAGCTGTTGACTGTGGTTAACCACAAGCTTAATGACTTCAACCTTTAAAGTCTTCCCAACATGTCAATTTCATTAATTAACCACTCCCCGCTGTGCACTCGCCTCATGGACCCAGGCGAGATGCAGAGAGCTCAGAAGATCCATGCACCGGCTATTAAAACCAGAATGGTTGGTTAAAGTCACACTTAATTACCTATTTGAATATTTTAATTGTTTACCCGACAGCTGAACAGAGCCAGCTGCACGTTTGCCTGCAATCCCACCTGGCTCAAATCCAGAAGTGGACAAGATCATGTCGAGTTCCTGATTCAATGCCAGTTTTTGGGAATTTTACTCTGCACCCGCATCCACCTCTTTGGCAGTTTAAAATTCTGCCCGTAGACTGTCCCGTTTTTATAGTCTTTGTGTCACTGTTTCTCTCCGTCTCTCCTTTTTAAACGTCTTGTTTACTTCTGCTTTCCTTCTTATTCTCACCCTTTAGCTTTATTTTTTACTTTGTCTCCTTCCTCTGTTTTCTTGGTCTTTTTCCTCTTTATTTTTCGTGAGAAATGGTGAGTGATATGACATGGCATAGTGGGAAAAGGAGCCACCAATGGTGGAGGAAAATGCCTTCCTCAGAAATTCTCAGTAGTTCTCCTATCTTCTCTCAGACATGCACATTTTGCCTCTTCTCCTCGCTCTTGTCAAGTCCGTTGCCCCTACACCTGTCCTGTTGAACTATCCTGTAGCCTCCCCTCTCTTGCTCTGCTGTCATTCACATCACTCTTATCACTCTATCAGCTCCTTCATACTCCAAGGCAAAACAGCAACCAGTTTCTCTCTCCCTCCTGTCCCCTCTGTTTCCTTCGAAGAAACTGGGTTTGCACTGCAAAGTTAAACCTTTTTAAAATATCATATCAGATTGAAGAAACTGTCTGACTTCCTATTTGTGTTTTTTCTCTCTGTCTCCGTGTTTTATGGATGTTAGAATTATTAGGGCTACAATTTTGTGTGAGTTATTCTACTAATCTGCTATAACTTTGGTGGAAGAGCCACAGAAACACTGGGAAAATTGTGCAAACAGTTTATGGCATTTTTATGGTGTTTTCATGGCTTTTCCACCACCAAAGTTATGGCAGGTCAGTGGGAAAACCACAACAGAAATTCATTCCTCTGTCTCACAGGTTTATGCCATTAGAATTGACTATTATAATTGTTAAAGAAAGAACTTGTATTTCTTAAGGCAGTCCTCAAAATGGGAAAAATCTAGATTTTTGGTTTCTGGAATTTATTTATTTGAGAAACTTGGGTACAAATCCATGCAGTTCCACGATGAAACTGTGCTACACAGTGGACTGGATTTTCCTCTGCTCGACCACCGAAAGTCAGGCAATACAGCAAAGCCAAGATGGTCAGCCTTCCTTCCCAATCCTGCCACGTGTAAGGGCTCCAAAATCTGTCCAATTTTTCTACCTTCCATCGCTACTGCCGAAGACTGCAGGACAGGGATGATAGTGGATCCTGAGCCAGCAGTGAAATATTGGTTGATGTACTTTTTGTAGGGAGTGATCCCAGTAATGGCCACCTTCTGGCCCCAACTACTTATCCAATGAAAACCTCAGCCCAATACAAAGAGAAATTGGGAGCTGGGATCTTCCTCTTCCGATGCTACAGTGGGTATCCTAATGCGACACCACTGGATTTTGCAGCCTGGCAGCACCTTGGTGGCAGAGATTCTGCTGGAACCCTGTCCTCTCTAACTGATAAAATCCGATGCAGTAAAATGAATTGGATCACAGTGAGGTCAGAGCAGGTGAAAGAGTTCCTGTTCTTGCCCTCCTCCAATGATAAAAGTGCCTTAGAATAAAATCCAGGCCTGATAATGTAATTTTTGGGCTATATAGAAAGAGAAAGCATATAGCAAAAAACACTCTGTTGCAGATATAATAGAAGCAGGATTAATAAATAGGAACATGGGGGCAGATGCTTGTTATTGTTAACTGTACAAAAAATATACAGCAGCTATAATGTTCTTTACATGTTGTTGTGACTGTCGTTTTAAACTTTATGCAAATCCACCCACTGCAGTCATGCTTGTTTTTGTTTATTCTGGGCTACAAAGTGGGAAATGGAGCATCTCACTACCTCTTGGGTAAAACTGACAGTGCCAATCCATGTCACCACCACCTCACTGCAAACATGACCTAGTTGTCTCCCGAACCCATTTATATTTGTTTCAATGGTTCTTACTAATAACTAATTTTGTGGTGTGGACTTTACAGATTTGCACTGCTGACATAAAGGCACTTATCTTGAGCCTTTGTAGCCTTTGTATGAAATAGTTATACCTGAATTGCTTTATTATTCTTAATTTCTTTTTTTTTAAATGACGCCCACTAGTTTTTTGAGTACCTTATTTACTTGTTCTGCTACGAATTAAGGTGAAGGAAAGAATCAACAAGACAGATGCGGGGGTGGGGGGGTGGGGGTGGCGGGTTTGTTGAAATCTTGTTTAAAAATATATAAATATTAATGCTAAGCCCAGATTGAGAGTAATGAACATTTGTCTATTTGCTGCAAAACATGTCAAGTAACCTGTCTCCAATCATCTGGTACAACAACAAAATGTTCTTATTGCTTCCTTTCATGAATTCCCCTCAGGCCTTTTCTTAATAAAATAAATTAGATTTAAGCTTTAACTGCAGCTTTGATGGTGGGATAAAAGCTGTGGTGCTGTTTATTGCTAAAGCAAATTTCATCTTTTCTAATTCAGTTTCAGTGTTTCATGGAAGGATGATTAATAAGACAGTATTTTACCTCCTCTGGAACTCTGCCGGATCGTCCAGCTCTGCAGAATTCATGTGAAAGACACTGGAAAACAAATCCTGAAAATGCAATTATATGGGATAATTTATTTTTAATGTAGTGAAAGGATTAATTCTATAAAACAAGAAAGCACGACAGAGATGGTGAAGCTGAACACCTTTTAAAGATTTAACCAAGCTCTAATCTCTAAGAGCTAAACTCACTCTGAGAGTTGAATTCTTTTATTCCTGTTTTGGGAGAAGGAAACTTTTCAAAAACCGTAGCTGGGAAAAACTGTAAAAATAAAATCTGCTAAACATTTCCTTTAATTTTACACACAGCTGTGCTTTGTGCTTGTCAAAGGAGAAAATTAAATATTCATATTTCTTTTGCTAAGACTGATTGATGTTCTGTTGTCATAGTGACCACCTTATTGATTAATTGATTACAAACCATCTTCAAAAAATAACCAGAACAATCAAAATAATTAAACCAATTTAGAGCAATAGTGCTACAAAAATGCTGTGATGTGATTATAGAGGGGATTATATTAATGACTGAATCATAAACTAGGAGTTGCTGAGTGTTTTGTGTCTTTTGCTATGAACACAATGTTCTCATAGTAGTTGGAGTGATTTTACCTATTAAATTGGAAAGTCATCTTGATTTACTACTACACATCAATAGTAGACACATTCTGGGGTTGACATTGCCTGTGTGGTAAAAGCACTAATCATGTTCATATGAAATTCCTTTTCTCTGCTATTTAGTGAAGACATTAACCTATTTTATCTTGAGGGTTAATGCCTTGTTAAAGCTGCAGACAAAAGAATTTCCTAAGAACATGCTAACCTGCTTGTTGCTAATGTGGTAGAGCACTATCTCTGTTCCTTTGTAACCTACTGTCTTGTAAGAATTTTACAAACTATGTTAGGCCTGCATTTAAGACAGTACAGTTCATTGATCCATGAGCAGTCATGACATGAGTGTCTGGGACAGGCCCAATGGACAGTTGGTCTTTTCCTAGTTATCATTTTGGTATGTTCATATGTGTGCATTGGTGCAATTATAAATGTACAGCGTATATCCCAGCATTAAGAGAGCTCTTGGGCCAACCATCAAGAAGATCGCCCCCCTCAAATCTAAATCAGGGGACATAATCACTGACCAACGCAAACAAATGGACCGCTGGGTTGAGTGCTACCTAGAACTGTACTCCAGGGAGAATGTTGTCACTGAGACTGCCCTCAATGCAGCCCAGCCTCTACCAGTCATGGATGAGCTGGACACACAGCCAACCAAATCGGAACTCAGTGATGCCATTGATTCTCTAGCCAGCAGAAAAGCCCCTGGGAAGGACAGCATGACCCCTGAAATAATCAAGAGTGCCAAGCCTGCAATACTCTCAGCACTACATGAACTGCTTTGCCTGTGCTGGGACAAGGGAGCAGTGCCTCAGGACATGCGCGATGCCAATATCATCACCGTCTATAAAAACAAAGGTGACCGAGGTGACTGCAACAACTACCGTGGAATCTCCCTGCTCAGCATAGTAGGGAAAGTCTTTGCTCGAGTCGCTCTAAACAAGCTCCAGAAGCTGGCCGAGTGCATCTACCCTGAGGCACAGTGTGGCTTTTATGCAGAGAGATCGACCGTTGACATGCTGTTCTCCCTTCGTCAGATACAGGAGAAATGCCGTGAACAACAGATGCCCCTCTACATTGCTTTCATTGATCTCACCAAAGCCTTTGACCTCGTCAGCAGACGTGGTCTCTTCAGACTACTAGAAAAGATTGGATGCCCACCAAAGCTACTAAGTATCATCACCTCATTCCATGACAATATGAAAGGCACAATTCAACATGGTGGCTCCTCATCAGACCCCTTTCCTATCCTGAGTGGCGTGAAACAGGGCTGTGTTCTCGCACCCACACTTTTTGGGATTTTCTTCTCCCTACTGCTTTCACATGCGTTCAAGTCCTCGGAAGAAGGAATTTTCCTCCACACAAGATCAGGGGACAGGTTGTTCAACCTTGCCAGTCTAAGAGCGAAGTCCAAAGTACGGAAACTCCTCATCAGGGAACTCCTCTTTGCTGACGATGCTGCTTTAACATCTCACACTGAAGAGTGCCTGCAGAGTCTCATCGACAGGTTTGCGGCTGCCTGCAATGAATGTGGCCTAATCATCAGCCTCAAGAAAACGAACATCATGGGGCAGGACGTCAGAAATGCTCCATCCATCAATATTGGCGACCACGCTCTGGAAGTGGTTCAAGAGTTCACCTACCTAGGCTCAACTATCACCAGTAACCTGTCTCTAGATGCAGAAATCAACAAGCGCATGGGAAAGGCTTCCACTGCTATGTCCAGACTGACCAAGAGAGTGTGGGAAAATGGCGCACTGACACGGAACACAAAAGTCTGAGTGTATTAAGCCTGTGTCCTCAGTACCTTGCTCTATGGCAGCGAGGCCTGGACAACGTATGTCAGCCAAGAGCGATGTCTAAATTCATTCCATCTTCGCTGCCTGCGGAGAATACTTGGCATCAGGTGGCAGGACCATATCTCCAACACAGAAGTCCTCGAGGCGGCCAACATCCCCAGCTTATACACACTACTGAGTCAGCAGCGCTTGAGATGATTTGGCCATGTGAGCCGCATGGAAGATGGCAGGATCCCCAAAGACACATTGTACAGCGAGCTCGCCACTGGTATCAGACCCATCGGCCGTCCATGTCTCCGCTTTAAAGACGTCTGCAAACGCGACATGAAATCCTGTGACATTGATCACAAGTCGTGGGAGTCAGTTGCCAGCGTTCGCCAGAGCTGGCGGACAGCCATAAAGGCGGGGCTAAAGTGTGGCGAGTCGAAGAGACTTAGTAGTTGGCAGGAAAAAAGACAGAGGCGCAAGGGAAGAGCCAACTGTGTAACAGCCCCGACAATCAAATTTATCTGCAGCACCTGTGGAAGAGCCTGTCACTCTAGAATTGGCCTTTATAGCCACTCCAGGCGCTGCTCCACACACCACTGACCACCTCCAGGCGCTTACCCATTGTCTCTCGAGATAAGGAGGCCAAAGAAGAAGCATGTTCATATGTGTGCATTGGTGCAATTATAAATGTACAGTGTATATCCCAGCATTGTAGAAGAAAGGGTCCTTCACTCCAGCAAAATATTTTGATCTGTTGCTTCAAGCAAATCTCATTTTCTTCAAGGTTACATGTTCATAATGCTAAATAGCAATGATAGTTTCATGCTATCGTGGCAATACATTAGTATTTTCTTACTGGTTTCTGTTAAAATCTCATTTGTTCTATGTATCTCCCATTATTCTCTGAGTTGTTTATCTTCCATGCCTACTTTGATTGCATGAATCAAAACGAATGTCCAAAATGAGAGCTGGCTAACCATCAGTAACCTCTGACGGTACTCTGAATGTTTCCATTCACCAGCCGGCACAGAGGGGATGAATGTCTGCCCTCCCAGACAGCATGGCCAATTTACAAATGAAATGAGTTCTGGCAGCTTCACTTTACTTTTCACTGACATGAGAATGCAGAGAAGAGAAATATAATCTTTGTAATGTAATCATGATATAAATTGTGGGATTTATCATAGAATGATACAGCCCATTGTGCCTATGCTGGCTCTTTGGTAGAGCTATCCAACAAATCACACTCTCCAGCTCTTTCCCCATAACCCCGTAAAATTTTCCCTTCAAGTATTTACCACATTTCTTTTGAATGTTACTATTGAATCTGCTTCCACTGCCTTTTCAGGATTACACTCCAGATCACAACGCACTGTGCAAAAAATGTTTCCTCATGTCGCCTCTGGTTCTTTTGCCAACCACCTTAATTATTAACTATCACTGTTGGAGATGCCACATTTAATCTTTAGGAGATGCATGAGTAATAATTTTCATTAATTTATGTTAAAACATTCATTCAGTATATTGCATCTCCTTAAGTCATAGCTGCCACTGAACAGCAGAAAAGCAATTTTTATTCTATTTAATGAAAGTTGGCTTTCTTTAAAGGTGTAGGGCACTGTAATTAGATTCTACAAAGCCCATAATTGGCAAGATGAATCAATGGTAAATGCATTAATCATGGCAAAGCATATTGGAGCACCAGTGTCACAGAATACTGGAATTCAGCTTTGATTCCACCACACAGTAAGGCCAGAATTTAATGTTGGAAGGGAAGCCCTGCCCACTGGCTGAAAAGTCAGGGGTGAACCGCCTCCGCCGGCCCGGGGCAACCACGTTGGGATTTTTCGCTCCTCAGGCTCTTAATTGGCCTTGGGCAGGACTTCCACCTCTGGCCAATCAGCAGGCTGGCAGCTCTTTGTCCCTGTAGCACCACCGGGAGCAGTGGCCACTGCTGGGACTACACCCAGATTCAGCAGGGAGAGCAAGGACAGCTCCCAAGATATGGTAAATTTTTGGGGGCTCGCTTGGGGCAATCGGCCAGGTGCCAGTGAGGCAAGGGGAGTCGTTTGGGGGGAGGAGAGGAAGTGTTGTGTGTTGGGGCGAATGGGGCTTTGGGGGCAGCCCTCCGAGGGGCATAGAGTGCCAATCAGGAGGGCACCCCCGCCCCCAGCCCACAAGAAGGCCGCCAAGTTTTACCTAGTGGTGTTTTTGAGGCCTTTGCTGTCAACTGCCAAGGGTAAAATACCAGCGGCGGTGGGTGGAGGCCCTTAAGTGGCAGTTAATTGGCCACTTAAGGACCAGTTTTTCCTGAGGTGGGTGGGCTGTTTCTCACCGCCGCCCCACATAAAATTGCAGTGGGGGTGGGAAGGCGTCGGGAATGGCCCCCCACCCCCACCTCCCACTCAATTTTTCAGCCCCCCCCCCCAACAACAGCCCGCTCGTTGGGGGACTGTAGAATTCCGGCCTAAGTTCCCAATATCCATATGATAAGTGGAAATAAGGCAGTTTCCAAATGGGGAAAGGGAATAAACAGAAGGTGAATTATTCTGGGAATGTTGGCATGTGCCTTCTGATAGTCAGTTCCATATGCACATAGACCAGGCTATGTTCAAATTGCTTATTCTGTTTCATGAGGTGAAGAGTCCAGTAAAGCTTAAAGGGCAATATACTATTAAAAAAACTGCATTTACCTCACTCTTCTGATGGTCATGGCATTACAAACCACTTCTATTATGACGTCTGGATTAAAGATGATAGGTAAACCTCTTTTGTATTGCTCTCAAACTTTCCTTTGGCTGTTAATTACTTTATATATTCATTCTTATCAGACTGGCACTGATACCATGAAAGAGGTTCAAGTAAGCAATACTGAAAAATAGTCTCAAAGAGAATAAATGAAGGAAGCTGGCATCAGGGACTTGGAAAGGCCACAATAGGAAGTGCTACAAAGGAAGGTTAAAGGAATAATGAAAAGACTGTATGAGATCTCATCACCAGTATCTCAATAGGCTATTTATTAATTGCTTGTATTTTACATTTACAAAGACATTTCATCTGATCCAGGGGGCATGCATGTCAGAAAAACAATATGCTACAGCCTTATCAACCAACCCTTGAAATTAAAAAATTAACCTAATTGGGACAACTAAAATATATGAAGAAAAAGGGTGATTTGGGGACTCACTTCAGAGTGAATGAGGAAAAGTTCCTCACAAATGAGTCTCTGGCCCCGAATTTTCACAGACCATGATCTTAGCACTTACACCCCAGGAACACATACGCTGGTGCTCTCCAGCACTGACCCTGCCAGAATATGTCGGGTCAAAGAGAGGGCATCACATTCAAATGGGGCTGGCAGGCACCTGCACCTCTTGGCTGCTTCTCGGGTGCTCACCTTTCCAAAGTGCTGGGAAATCCAACCTTGCTGCCAGACCTGGGGCTTGGGGGCATGAGCAGGTTGATTCCAACCTCCTCCTACATTAGCCCCTCTAGCTCTCCAGAAAAACTGAAAATAATCCTTTTGTAAGGGGGTAGCAGGTTAATAAATTAAAAGTTTACTCCTTTAATCTTTGAGGTCCTAGCAGTGATCCCAGCATGTCCCTTCTTCAAAGTTAAGCTCATATCTGCTGGTGTCTGTTCCCTTCTCACTCAGCATACCAGCCTCCAGCTTTATGCTAGATATCCATGAGGCGGAGGGTGCAGAAAATTTCAACGCATGGAGTCCAATCTCCACCTGAGTTAGGTGCACCAGAGAGATTCTTCCCTTACTAGACCCTGCAGAAAGCCCCATATAAGGTCAGTTCAATGTCTCTGGATCCTGGTAGATTATGCAGTCATTTTGGTGGACTTCTCTTTGGTTAAAGTTTGGACAAAGTTACCACAGGAATGTACCAGAGCAGCTGAGGAATTTTCCACTCCCCATCTCCACCCATCACCATATCTTTGACAGGCCTAGACCAATATTTCAACCACATTATCATACTCACAGAAGAATTGTCATCCACAATGAATATGGTACAGCTTTGAGCCTGCATGAACGAAAGGATAGTTGCTGCAATCTTCTTCAAAATTACTTCCAAGGAATATTGTTCCTCGAATATCAGAGTTGCAAGATCAAGAAGAACCTTGTAAAAGAAAGCATTATTAATAAATAAGTTACATATAGTTATTTCTTCACTTTTATTATGGTGTCAAAAATTCAACAAGTCATTTTTTAATGTTCTCATAAAAAGGACAACCCAAAAAGGTCATATTTATCAGTTTGTGATGTGGGGGTAGAATTTCATGTCTCTGTGTAGTGATATTGTAAATGCATTAACAAAAATTTCTTCCGATTTGTATTTCTAGTGAAATCGCAAACACATTAAAAATGATAAGATTTATTACTTTGCTGTAGACATCTAACAGAGAAAACCTTCAAGAATGTATTTACAATATTGACAAGTGACTTAAACAATTGTTACCCTTTCATTTTTAGCTGCAACTGGTTCACATACTAAAGTCTTTTACATCAATTTTGAACCAGTTTGCTATTAATCTACTAATCTATGATGTTCAGAAGAAACATGTTCTTGATGTTAGTGCCTGAAATCATGTTAGCATTAATTTTTATGGAAGCAATGGAGGCGACTTTGAACTTTGCTGCCTGGATGGTAACCTGTCAGAGTGGATCAGCTACTCATTGTAGAACTCTCCAAATTTTCATTCATTTTCATTTTAATGGAACGCTGCTGGCATGAAGAACTGTCAATTTTGAGGGCCAGGCCTCACAACCATGTCACTGGTGGGCTGCAGGCACCAAATGAGCTGCTTGCTGGCCTGGTTGGTGCACTATCAGATGGTCCTGAGAATGAATCGGCCAGTAGAAAACGTAGCTCGAGTGAGGTCGATTTGGGGGCGGGGGGGGGGGGGAGGGGGGGTGGTGGATGGTGGTGATTAGTTGTTGCTGATTGTTGGGGGAGGGGAGCTCAGAGCAGCAGCTGCCCATATTATTCTTGCAAAGCGTGGAGGAGCACTCCTGCTCCTTCTGATCGCACAGCAGTAATTTTAAAACGTACTTTTTTGGTCTCCTCTTTGGTGGTACCACCAAATAAAACTGGATAGAGTGTGCACGGTGCACGCTTTGCTCAATTGTCTCCCAGAATAGCAATCAGAGTTCTACGTATGTCATAGGACCCTGCTTTGCCCAGTGATGGACCCTTTTCAGGATGCCAACAGCTAGACTGGAAGCAAAAACGGAGTGATAAGCTTTTCCCTGTGAGAGCTACTGAAGATCTCCTCTTAAGTAAAGACAGAAACTGCCGGAAATACTCAGCAGGTCTGGCAGCATCTGTGGAGAGAGAAGCAGAGTTAACATTTCAGGTCTGTGGCCTTTCATCAGAACTGGCAAAGGTTAGAAAAGAATTAGGTTTTAAGCAAGTGAAGGGGGTGGGGGGGGGGGGGGGGGTTGGTGGTGGTGGATAGTGGGGAAGAGAACAAAAGGGGAGGTGTGTGGTAGGGCAGCGGGCAAGAGAGATTAAAGCTGTCCTGGGACAAAGGCAAAGAAAGTGTTAATGCTTTTGTTCTCTTCCCACCATCCACACCCCCCACCCCCTTCACTTGCTTAAAACCTAATTCTTTTCTAACCTTTTCCAGTTCTGATGAAAGATCACAGACCTGAAATGTTAACTCTGCTTCTCTCTCCACAGATGCTGCTTGACCTGCTGAGTATTTCCAACGCTTCCTGTTTTTATTTCAGGTTTCCAGCATCTGCAGTATTTTGCTTTTATCTCCTCTTAAGTGTTGTTTCTCTAGTATCATATGGTATAATTTTAGCCCTGATATTTTTCTTTTTTCTTTCTTCGAGTTTCATGGTGTTTCTTGGCAATGTTGGAAGACAGAATAGTTTATTCGATATTATGTACACAGTGGGTGTGAAATTCATTTTTCCAGTAGCATAAAATGGATTTGCATCGGTATTCTAATCTAATGACTTTGCTATCACCCATTTTGCACTACCGCCCAAGATGAATTTCACCTCAGTGCCAATATCATTTGCTGTTGCTTGACATAGCCAGCTATTTACACATTTTCTTGCACCCTTCAGCTCAAAAATGTTTTGCTCTGTGAGTTACTGCAAATACAAGGTGATTATAGCATGGCAAGGGCAACAGGGCATCTGCGACCTTGATGAACAAAGGGACCAATATTGTATATCCTTAACCAATCAGATTTCAGGATTGAGAAATAAACAGAGGAAAGACTGAGAAGGAGGGTGAATTAGAGTGATTGAATTCATTGTCAAATTAGGTACAGAAAGAGAAATAAAGAAACAGAAAGACCGGATTAAGAGAAAAAAAGAGAAAAAGGAAAAATTAGAACAAAAAATGTAAAAATTTAAAATTTTACATTATTAAAATCTCTAACAACAATTCACAACTTGAAGGAATGAGACGCCACACTTTTAATTGTTCACTTTCTGGCCAGAGAGGTTGATTGGCAGTATTTTTAAAAAGGGAACTTACATTATTAATTACTAGACTTAGTGCTGAGTTTAATGGGCAATTAATGTGCAAACACAGCAACTTCACGAAACTCACAGGGAAGTTAAGGGCAAGATGCCATCTTCGTGAAGCTAATGGTGGAGTAGTGCAAGTTATCCAGCAACTTGCGTTGATTCGCAATTCACGGGGTAACTCTTCTTTGCCACAAGTTGCTGGCTGACTTGCACCTTAATAATATGTGCATTGTTCACACTTTGTACAGCAACAGTTGATCAGAATCTCACGGAGTAAATTTTCATAGGGGTGCTACACAGTTGCTGTAACTTTGGTGGAAGAGCATCAGATGCCCTCGAAAAACTGCGTGAATGTGGTTTTGTTCGGGGTTCCCAGGGCTCTTGTGCCATAGTTATGGGGCGGGGGAGTGAGCGGGGCATTCCCCACAGAAATCCACACCCCTAACCCTAGTCCAGCCTATGTGCTATTGCTGGGCTTCTGCAAATATCACTTTAGTCCTTAGCAGTACCTGGTTGCGCCTGTTTTCAAGCAGTGAGGTCTCATACACTTTAGCTTTGTGGAGGACAATCCCGCAAAACGTCAAATAGGCAGCAAAATCCTAAAAACAATTACAACATTGACACTGCATCATGGAACTCAACATCAGGAAAATACAATTATTATGAATTTAATTTCCACCTTCTAACTTTTCCTGTTGTATAGTTTAAAAGATTAAGACTTGAACCTCAGGAGAATCAATTTACTCAGCAATGTAGAAGAATAAAGCACAATAGTATTCTTAATAAGGCTCAATGTCTAAATAATTAGTCATATATTGGATAAGCAGTATTAGTTAGGTGGTAAACCACAAGTGGACTTCTTCACCTAAATTACAATTTCTCACTAATAGCCAACAGTACGCTTATTATTGCTATATAGTCACAACTATAACAATATAACATTTCTAGAAGAGATTTTTATTTAATCAATTTATAGCCAAACACTATGAATGTACATAGCTACTAAGCAGCATCAGCAGGCATGCTCAATCAAATTCAACTAGCTACCAATTAGAAATTTCAGCTGGAAGAGCTGCCAGGTTCACCGACACTTGGGAAACCCAGCTAACCAGAATTAAAGTTAAAAAGCCGAACGACAATAAGGCTCTCAGCCTCATTATCATATTTAAAGTACAAATGCACCTCCTTGGAGTGGGATGGTCACCTGCCCACCTTTTGGCCTCTGTTAAAGCTGGAAGCAGGTGGGTTGGAGGTGGGTTTGGGTTGGGAATCTGATTTTTAAGATGTTAACAACCACCCCCATCCCCCTTATTTTATTTGCTGTTTTGTAGTTACAAACAGACCTTACTGATTTGCCAAAAAGAAAATTTTCCATGGATCCAGAGGTAATTAATGTTCTCATTCTTGTGCTTGGAGAAGGTAATGACCTATTTTGCATAATATTAAAGGAATACAATATATGCCATACCATACAAGGCTACAGGCCAAGTGCTGGAAAACGGGATTAGAATAGATAGGTGCTTGATGACTGGCACGGACACGATGGGCCGAAGGGCCTGTTTCTGTACTGTATAACACTATGACTCTATTATGTACTGTAATTCCATTTCATTTAAACAAAACAAGGTTAGTTTCTCAACACAAAATGAGTAATCAACCTTAAATTGTTGCTTTTATTTTACCTTTTCATCTTTTTTGGTGAATGTTCCATTTGTTCCACATTTCTTGTTGATTGCTTGGGCAACACCAACAACCTGAGAAGACAGAAATGATTGAATAGCAACCAGGAACAGTTATGTGCACCGTAACTTTCAAGAAATTTCACATCATTGCAGCTGGATGTCTAAATTAATGAAGGATACAGAGTACTTAACAGAGCACAATGACGTTTCTGTAAATGCATTAATTTTTCTGATTTCTATATGTTTATTATTATTATTTTGTATTGTAACAGAATTTATTCATCTTATATTCAGAAAGGTAAAGAGGAGCAACTAACGAAGCCAAACTGCCTTTAAGCTTGATTTTCTAATGAAAATGATTGTATGAATCTCCTTATGGACCTTCAACTGAAACCAACCAAATTGGCTCGGTGAAATATAGATAACTCATTAATAATGGAAAAATAATAAACTAAATTCTGTAGCAAGAGTTTGCAAAGACAGATTTTTCAGCACTTTTAAATGAACCACTTCTTTCAGCTTTTGTTTTTCTCAAGTTGGGTAAACGAAGACACTGCTGTAGATTTTCTGATTGACCCGCCAGTCAGCTGTTGGTTGGGTGAAATGTTGTTAGTACCTCCCAACAGTTACTGTACTTATCCAACATGATTTTGACACTCCTCAGTTCCCAGCCCATATCGCATTTAGAGCTCAATGTACATGTGGTGATAGGTACATTTAAAGGGATGCAGCCACTTAAAGGGAAGTGATTGTATTTGAAGATAAAAATGTTGGTAATCATTACAAAGGCTGATAATATTTTTAACATATATTTTAGCCATTGAAAAGTTTAGTAACAAAAATGGGGTAATAAAATTTTGCCTAACATAAAATGCCGAGTCTGAAACCCAGTGCCTGCCACAATAAATCTGGAAATAGGGAACCAAGTCTTTGGGTTGAGTGACAGAATTCTTCTTTCTTCTTTGGCCTCCTTGTCTCGAGAGACAATGGGTAAGCGCCTGGAGGTGGTCAGTGGTGTGTGGAGCAGCGCCTGGAGTGGCTATAAAGGCCAATTCTAGAGTGACAGACTCTTGCACATGTGCTGCAGATAAAATTGGTTGTTGGGGCTGTTACACAGTTGGCTCTCTCCTTGTGCTTCTGCCTTTTTTCCTGCCAACTGCAAAGTCTCTTCGACTCGCCACTCTTTAGCCCCACCTTTATGGCTGTCCGCCAGCTCTGGCGATCACTGGCAACTGACTCCCACGACTTGTGATTAATGTCACAGGACTTCATGTCACGTTTGCAGGCGTCTTTAAAACGGAGACATGGACGGCCGGTGGGTCTGATACCAGTGACGAGCTCGCTGTACAATGCGTCGTTGGGGATCCTGCCATCTTCCATGCGGCTCACATGGCGAAGCCGTCTCAATCGCCGCTGGCTCAGTAGGGTGTATATGCTGGGGATGTTGGCCACCTTGAGGACTTCTGCGTTGGAGATACAGTCCTGCCACCTGATGCCAAGGATTCTCCGGAGGCAGCGAAGATGGAATGAGATGAGACGTCGCTCTTGACTGACATACATTGTCCAGGCCTCGCTGCCTTAGAACAAGGTACTGAGGGCACAGGCTTGATACACTCGGACATTTGTGTTCCGTGTCAGTGCCCCATTTTCCCAAACCCTCTGAGCCAGTCTGGACATCGCAGCGGACGTCTTTCCCATGCCTTTGTTGATTTCTGCATCGAGAGACAGGTTACTGGTGATAGTTGAGCCTAGGTAGGTGAACTCTTGAACCACTTCCAGAGCGTGGTCGCCGATATTGATGGATGGAGCATTTCTGACGTCCTTTCCCATGATGTTCGTTTTCTTGAGGCTGATGGTTAGGTCAAATTCATTCCAGGCAGCCGCAATCCTGTCGATGAGTCTCTGCAGACTTTCTTCTGTGTGGGATGTTAATGCGGCATCGTCAGCAAAGCGGAGTTCCCTGATGAGGACCTTCCGTACTTTGGTCTTCGCTCTTAGACGGACAACCTGCCATCTGATCTTGTGTGGAGGAAAATTCCTTCTTCTGAAGACTTGAACACGTGAGAACAGCAGTGAGAAGAAGATCCCAAACAGTGTAGATGCGAGAACGCAGCCCTGTTTCACGCCACTCAGGATACGAAAGGGGTCTGATGAGGCACCGCTATGCTGAATTGTGCCTTTCATATTGTCATGGAATGAGGTGATGATACCTAGTAGCTTTGGTGGATATCTGATCTTTGCTAGTATGAAGAGACCACGTCTGCTGACGAGGTCAAAGGCTTTGATCAATGAAAGCAACGTAGAGGGGCATCTGTTGTTCGCGGCATTTCTCCTGTAGCCGGCGAAGGCAAAAATAAGAAGCAGAATGCAGACTGGTTTCAATCTCACTTTGAAGAACTGGAACCTGTCATAGCCGCTAAGTGCAGTGCACTGTTGAACTGCACGAAAGCCCCCAACGAGTTAACATCCGTAGCACTTAAAGTAGCCAGAAGCACTGTACAAAGAACAGCCAGGCTCTGTGCAAATGACTACTGGCAACACCTATGCAGTCATATTCAGCTGGCCTCCGACACCGGAAACATCAGAGGAATGTCTGATGGCATTAAGAGAGCTTTTGGGCCAACCATCAAGAAGATTCCCCCCCTCAAGTCTAAATCAGAGGACACGATCACTGACCAACGCAAGCAAATGGACTGCTGGGTGGAGCACGACCTAGAACTGTACTCCAAGGAAAATGTTGTCACTGATACCGCCCTCAATGCAGCCCAGTCTCTGCCAGTCATGGATGAGCTGGACGAACCGCCAACAAAATCAGAACTCAGTGATGCCACTGATTCTCTAGCCAGTGGAAAAGCCCCTGGAAAGGATGGCATTATCCTTGAAATAATCAAGAGTGCCAAGCCTGCTATATTCTCAGCACTCCATGAACTGCTTTGCCTGTGCTGGGATGAGGGAGTAGTACCGCAGGACATGCGCGATGTCAATATCATCACCCTCTATAAGAACAAGGGTGACCGCGGTGACTGTAACAACTACTGTGAAAACTCCCTGCTCAGCATCGTGGGAAAAGTCTTCGCTTGAGTCATTTTAAACAGACTCCAGAAGCTGGCTGAGCGTGTCTACCCTGAGGCACAGTGTGGCTTTCGAGCAGAGAGAGCCACCATTGACATGCTGTTCTCCCTTCACCAGTGATAGAATTTATAGCACAGAAACAGGCCATTCAGCCTAACTGGTCTATGCCAATGTTTATCCTCCACAAGATCCTCCTTCGATCTTACTCCATATCACTCTATCAACATATCATATTCTTTTTTCCCTTGTATTTTTCTAGCTTCTCCTTAAATGTATCTATTCTATTCATCTCAACCATTCCATGTGGTATCACATCCACATTCTCACCATCTTGAGTAAGAAAGTTTCTCCTTAGTCCTTATTGGACTTATTAATGACTATCTTATATATATGCCCCTAGTTCTGGTCATCCCCAGAGGTGGAACATCTTCTCCACATCTCCCCATCAGCGCTATTCATAAATTTAAAGACTTCTATCAGACGGCTCAGTCTATCCTGATAGCTGTACCCACTCAATTTTGGCATCATCCTTGTAAATCTTTTTTGCACTTTCTTCAGTGTTCCTTTCTCACTGTACTGCAAGTGTGGTCTAACCAAGGTTTGATATAAGTTAACATAACTTCTCTGCTTTTAAATTCTATTCCCCTCTAGAAATGAACTCCAGTGCTTGTTTGCACTTTTTATCAGTTTATTAACCTGTGTTGCTATTTTCAACGATTTTGAATCTGTATCCTTAAATTTCCTGAAGCTTCTACCCCATTTAGACTCTTATTTTCCAAGGAGTTGGCTTCTTAATTCCTCCTACCAAAATGCCCCACCTCACACTCATCTATATTGAAATTAATTTGCCATTTACATGTCCATTCTGCAGGTTTACTAATGCCTTCTTGTATTTTGCTTCAGTCTTCCTTAGTGTTACAGCCACATGGTGAGAGTTGTGGGTGGTTCTGACTGGGTGGTTCCCACCTGATCACAGCGAGTGCTGTTTGTTATGAGCATTTAACCCCTTTTTGTTTTATTTGTCAAATAAAAAGACAGCGACACGTTTTCTTCTAGGTTTAAAACAGAAGATTAATTATTTATTGAGCAATATGTCTTATCCCGAAATGGCTGCAACACCACTCTTGCGTGCATTCACTCTCACACACACTCTCAGGAGAAGATAGATAGAAAGTACAAAGTAAGAGGTGTTCAGAGTTCAGGTTGTAAAAGTATGTTGTTTCAGGAATAACTTGTGGCATCCTCCTCAGAAGGTGGATTTTTAAATTTGCAGGCGTGTTTGCTGTATGTTTGGTATTCATGGGCTGTTACAGTCTCCTGGCAGTTCACTTTGGGTTGAAGATGGTAACTGATGTCTTAGGTCAATTCTCACTGGTAGAAAAGTTGTTTTTGCAAAGCCACTCTCTTGTCTCTGTTGTAGCTAGCTTCCACTTGTCTCAGCAGGGTTCAACTGTCTGGGCTGGAAATGATCTCTCTCTCAGCCTTGCTAGAATTCAAGCTGGCTTTTTTGTTGCACTATTTGGCTGAGGAGAGACCAGACTGATGTGTTCTCTCTAGTCCCGTCCTGAAAAGACTCCCCTATTGTTCCTCAAAACGATTATCTTTTAAGCTGAATATTTTTACAAGGGTTGGCTTCTCCCATGCGACTTCAGGTTTCAGGCCTAGCTGGGCTGTATAATGGTTTTGATGAGGAGGAGATGAGGGTGAAGTTCACATTCCATTGAAATGGAGGTTATTTAGAGATGAGAAGTCTGCGAAAGGTCTTGTCTTATTGTGCTTGAGTACAGCTTACATCCAGGTCTTATTATCGATTACATTTACATGCAGACTGGGCTTAATTAGTTTTCAGTCTCAGTGGACACGGATGTGTATTTGAGGGCAAGAGATGCTGAGGGGCATGTGTTTTGTCCTCCATTTTGTTGGCAGCACATTGTCTACTTTTTAAAAAGAAAAGTCAATTTTTATAACTCTTCAGGGTGAGTTCTCGTAGTTTCAATTGCTGCATTTTATGTGAGCATACATCAGTATTAACTATAGCGCCTCAATTTGGTGTCATCCACAATCTAATCACCAGGCAAACGCTGTTAAAAAGTCAGCCATGGCACAGCTGGTAGCACTCAGGTTGTGAGTTTAAGTCTTACTCCAGGACTTGAGTACAAAAATCTAGGCTGACACTCCAGTGTAGTACTGAGTGAGTGCTGCCCTGCTGGAGGATGAGATGTTAAACCAAGGGCTTGTCTACCCTCTCAGAGGGATGTAAAAAATTCCATGATGCTACTTTGAATAAGAGCAGGGGAATATCCCAGGTGTCCTGGCCAATATTTATCCCTCAATCAACATCAGAAAAACACAGATTATCTGGTCATTATCACTTTGCCACTTTGTTATTTGTGAGAGCTTATTGTGGGCAATTTTTCTGCTGCATTTCCTACATTACAACAGTGACTACATTTTTTTAAAAAAAGTTCTTAATTGACTGTAAAATGCTTTGGGATGTCCTGAGGCCATGAAAAGCACTATCTACATGCAGATCTTTATTTTCTTTAAAATGGATGTGGTCAGGAAGAATTTGTTGCAAGGTGACCCAGAATGTGGTCAATTCTGACTGCCCTCTGAAATGACCTAGCAAGCCACTCAAGCCACCCACATCCCATGAAAGAATAAAAAAAAGGTCCTGCCATTTGGTTCGGACTAAGGTGAGAAAATTCCACTCATTATATTTGGGAGGTGGATAACTGAGTGCTATATTGATGAAAATGCTTGGGAACTTCCGTGCATGTCCAAATTGCATCATCAGTGCTAACTTTAATGTACAGTAACTACAAACTGGTAAACGTTTCTGGCCCCACTACAACAATGACCAGGAAATTCGATAGGATGCCAAAAAGGTAGAAATCTGGTGCAACAGACCTCCAGTAATTTTACCAACCAGTTATGCCCACTTTACATCAGTTAATCAGGTATAACTAATCACAACATTTATCCTCCTGTTACTAAGCTATATAATAATAGGTTATGCTTACAGTAAAAAGCAAAGAAAGAAAGAACATGCATTTATAAAGTGCCATTCATGACTTCAGAATATCTAAAACATTTTACATCCAATAAATAGATTTTGAAATGTAGGCTGAAATTTTACGATGGGCGGCCGAAAAGTCGGTGGCCTCCGCCGGGCCTGGAGATCCAGACTGCATTTTACGCTCCCCAGGTCCTGAATTAGTTTTGGGCGGGACTTCCACCTCATTGAGGCAGGAAGTCCCGCCTAATGGAGCTGCCGGTCAATCAGCGGGTTGGCAACTCTTAGTCCCAGCAGCGCCACCAAGAGTGGTGGCCACTGCTGGGACTACACCCAGCTTCAGGATGAAGATGAAGGACGGCCCTGGAAAAAAGGTAAGTTTTTAGGGTCTCGCCGTGGATAATCGGTCATGCCCTGGTGAGGCAAGGGGGGTGGGTTGGGGGGGTTGGGAGGCGTGTTGTGCATTGGGGCCGGTTGGGGCTTCGGGGTCGGCCCTCCGTGGGGCACGGGGTGTCCGATCACGAGGGGGCACCCCCCCAGCCTGCAAGAAGACCGCCGAGTTTCATCAGGCAACCTTTCTGAAGCCTCAGCCACTTGCCTGCCAAGTGGCAGCTAATTGGCCACTTAAGGGCCTTGATTGGCCTGGGGTGGGTGGGCCACTTGTCACCGCCGTCACCCTGCATAAATTGGCAGTGGAGGCGGGAGCGGGTCGAGAAGGGTCCCCCCAGCCTCCCACTGCATTTTACGCCCTCCCCCCGCCCCCCGCCCCCGCCACCAGCCTGCTCTTTTGGGGGGCATAAAACTCCAGCTATAATCACTGCTGTTGTGTTGGTAAACACAGCCAAACACAGCTAGGTCCCACAACCAACAATCACACAAATAACCAGGTAATCTGTTTCAGTGGTGTTGGTTCAGGTATAATTATTGGCCAAGACACATTTCGCTCTCTTTAATAGAAAAATAAAGCATCCAGATTTCAAGAACAAGGGACAACTCAAATCTATGCATTTATTCAAAGTGGGTGAGGATAACATTCAATCAAATAGTAACATAATTCTTGCATAATAAATCAAACACAGATGGGAACAGGCACTTGATTCCTGAAGCAGGTTAGTTCCTCTATTGTATGTTACAGCTACACAAGGCATTATAGGATTCTTTATAGAAATCCTTCTCCTCTACAAATGTGTCTAGCCCTTCCTATATGAAAACAAATTTTGGTTTGAGCATTAACAACAAATAGCAGGAACTCACGTGACATGACTTCAGAAATATATTACAAATAGTTATTATTAAGAATTTGTATTGATTGAGAACTGCAATAAAACCCGGCAAAGATCATTTGGCTTTGTACTAATATTATTGTCCCCCTGGGTAGAGATACACTCCAAGATCTTCATACAACAATCTTCACAGCTTTAACTTGCACTCTTATTACCAAGAAAATTTTATCAGAGAATTGGAAGTACTTCTAAAAGAAATGGAAGAGGTACCAAGGAAAATGTAAACTTTCAGAGAAATATGTCTCATCTTATTGCAGCAATGATCAGTACATTGAATCATTAATGCTACCTCCTGAAGTCTTACATATCTAGATTTACAGAGAAGGTTACTAACTTTCCTCTTCAAATAACTAAGATATTAGGATAGAGTTTCATCTTTACCAACTGGCTGGCAATCTGGCAGAAATGATTATCCAATTGTTACAAATTCCACCCAATTTACATTTGCTTGAATTCATGGGTATGATGGGTGGATTGGATACAGGCAGCAATGTTTTGGATGAGTTGAAGTTTGTGGAGGGTGGAAGATGGGAGGCTCGTCAGGAGAGCATCGGAATAGTTGATGACAAAGGCATGGATGAGTGTTTCTACAGGGCATGGGCAGATGGCCTAGGCATGGACAGATGGCCGAGGCATGGGCAGATGCAGGTGGTGTTACAGAGATGGAAGTAGGTAGTGATTTTGATGGATAGGACATGGGGTCCGGAGTTAAGCTCAGGTCAAAGAGAAGGCAGAGGTTCAATACTATACTAAATTATTCAGACATGGCAGCATAGTGGCTATGTTACCAGACTAGTAATTGAGAGGCCTGGATAAATAATTGAGAAATGAGTTCAAATCTCACCAATGCAGTATTTGAAGTTGGTGAATTAAATAAATCTGGAATAAAATGTTAGTATCACTGATGGTAAACATGAGGCTATCATTATTTGGCAAAAGCCCAACTGGTTTGCTAATGTCCTTTAGGGAAGGAAATTTGCCATCATTATCTGGTCTGGCCTATATGTGACTCCAGACCGACATGAATGTGATTTATTCTGAATTGCCCTCTGAACTGGCCTGGCAAACCACTCAGTTGTAACAAATCACTACAAAGAAGTACAATAAGACTTAATTTATGGAAAACTAGGCATTGCCCTAGGCATCGGATTCAGACATAACAAAGGCATACGTGGACCAGTCAACCCTACAAAGTCCTAACCCCATCCCCCACCTTACATATTCACTCCCTCCACTATCAATGCATTTTTTGACAGCATCTCCCAAACTTGCGACCTCTATCAACTAAAAGGACAAGGGGAGCTCATTCATGGGAACACCACCACCTCCAAGTCACACACCATCCTGGCTTGGAAATAGATCGCCGTTCCTTCATCATTGCTGGGAAAAAGTCCTGGAGCTCCCTACCTAACAGCACTGTGGAATTACTTCCACTGCACGGACTACAGAGATTCAAGAAGGCAGCTCACTACCACCCACTCAGGGACAATTAGGGATGGAGAATGAATGCTGGCCGTTCCAGCAATTCTGACATTCTGTGAATGAATAAAATAAAAACAGTCTGATTCAACCTGAAACAGTGTCTGAGGAGAGGAATAGAATTGGAAGAAAGAACATGGCATTTGTTGTGGAGGCCAAAGGAAATGGGATGCATTTTACATGTCTGCTGCCGAAATCGGCGGTTCATTTAAATGGCTGGGGTGGACTGATGTGGCGGGACGGGTGGTCCGTCCCCAGCAATGGTGTCAGCAGCCTTTACGTGGGCACTGACGCCATTTTTAAAGGGCTTCGAGCCCTTCCATTTAATTTTAATATTTAAAAATATAGTGAATTGAAATTGTTTTGAAAAAATTAAATGTATGTTTCTAGCCCCTCTCCCAACCTTCCCAATAACCACAGAATTCATTCCTTGCCCTCTTCCCCCCACAATTACCTTGTGCACCTGACCTTCCCCCATCAAAGTTCATAAACTTTTACCTTCACCCCTTCCCACCATCCCCTACACCAATCAGATTAGTTTGACCCTGCTACCTCCCCCCACTGCACTGAAAACTTACCTGCTCCCCCCTCCTCACCAGTGTTTTGCCTTGGACCCCAGACGGGGATCCGAAGGCACAGGAGTGCTGCCCACCGGCACCAATATCGCACCAGGATGGACAGCGGGTGTGGGTAAGTAATCAATTCATTTATTTTAATAAATTAACATATTTAAATTTTGCTCCCGTTGCCGAGCGGCAGGGGTCTGCCACGAGGCCTCACAGCCACCGGCAATATCGGGCCGGGCCTTCACGACGTCGAGGCCCAATGTGGATCGCTCCCAGAGGCATTTTCCGGTCCCCCGCCATGACCCCTGACGTCGGAGGGGTGGGGTGGGGGACTGTAAAATTCGCCCCAATGGCTTTGGTCTTTTCCTTGATGTTAAATTGAAGGAAAGTGTAGTTCATCCATGACTGGATGTCAGGCAAGCAGTCTGACAATACAGAGACAAATGTAATGGAGTGGTCAAGATAGACAGAGTTGGGTGTCGTTGGTGTAGATGGGGAGGGTGACCCAATGTTCTCAGATGCCCAAAGGGCAGTATATAGAGGTTGAGGGTATGAATTGAAATGGAGGGGACAATACCAGAAAACAGGGAATAATTTAACAAGGGGCCAAGGAGGGAAGGTGGGTAGTCAGCAGTTTAGCAGAAATGGGGAGAAGAGTCCAGAAGACAGGCCTCATGGAGAGAGCATGAGGGTAAATAGGAGAGACAGTAAAGAAAGATGTAGGCTCAGGACTACGGCAGGGAAAACCCTCTGAGCAGTTTTGGCTTGGTGAGAAAGAAGAAGGGATGGATATGGTAGAGGCAGCTGAATGGATGGGCTCAATCTTAGTGATAAATAAATCCATGAACTCTTCATACTTGTTGTTGGAGGTGAGGATGGAGGGGAACAGAGAAGAGGGGCTTAAGGAGATTGTTGGTTGTGGAGAAAAGAAGCCAGGGGTTACCTTTGCTTTCCTAGATAATCCTGAAGTAAAGGGCTACACTTGTAGGGGAGGGCAAGCCCTGATAGTACTTGATGTGATCCAGCTAGATCTGGCAATGGATGGCAAAACTAGTTGTGCACCAGGTACGCTCAAGTCTGTGATTTGAAGGAATGAAGCTGGGAGCCATACAAATGGAGAACAGCCAGGGTGGGAAAAAGTAATGGTTTTATTAGGAAAAGGATATCAAAGGTGGAGGGGAAATAAACAGTTGAGTAGATGGATAATTGCAGAAGTATTGTGGTGAATGGAGGGTCAAAGGCTAGACATTTGGGAATTTGAAAGTACAGTGGTAAGTAACTTGGAGGAGATTTTATTCTGGGGTAGGCACAGAAGGACATGGGGTTAGAAGGATGTAGAGGTTTGTGGATTGTGAGAGATACAAGGAAGTGAATGGAGATGTTCTTGTCTATGACTGAGGAAATGGAAGTTTAAAGGCCCAGGTCAAAGGAACATAGAAACAATAGTAGGCCATTCAGCCTCTTGAGCCTGTCTTGCCATTTGATTAGATCTTGGCTGATCAGAACCTCAACTCCAGTTACCTGTCTCTGCTCTAGATGTTTTTGGTACATTAACCTAATAAAAGTCTATTGACCTCAGACTTGAAAATTTCAATTGTTCGAACATCCACAGACTGGGTTGGGGTATGTGGGGAGGGAATTACAGATTTCCATTACCCTTTATGTGAAAAAGAGCTTCCTTATTCACTCCTAAATAGCCTGGCTCTAATTTTAAGTTTATGTCCCTTTGTTCTAGATCTTCCCACTAGAAGAAATAGTTTCCTTCTATCTAGCCAATCAAATCCTTTGTCATTTAAAGTTCTCAATTTGATCACCTCGCAACTTTCTAAACTTATAGGAATAGAAAACAAGTTTATGCAGCCTGTCCTCATAATTTTGCCTTTTATGCCCTGCTATTATTCTGGTGAATCTGTGCTGTATTCCTTCCAAAGCCAACACGGTCAGAATTTTACAACCCCCCTGCCCCACCCTAGGAGCGAGCTGGAGGCGGTGGGGGAGGAAACCGAGTGGAAGGCAAAGGGTGTCATTCCTGTTGCCTACCCGACCCTGCTGCCATTTTACCAGCTGTGGCGTTGGTTGGAAACAGCCCGCTTGCCCCAGGACAACTGAAGCCCTTGTGGCCAATTAATTGCCAGTTAAGGGCCTCCACCTACTGCCGCTGGTACCTGAGAAGCTGGGCACTTTGCCACCTGGGGAGGCCACCTGTTTCCTTGTGGGTTGGGGAGGGGCCTTTCTGATTGGGAACCCTGTATCCCACTGTGGACACCCACGACAACAGCACCCCCCCCCCCCACCCCACCCCTTCCACACCCCTGGCAGCACCAGGGGCCCAAACGATTTTCCCTGGCGAGGTCTCAAACCCTACTTAGCTTTCAGTGCTGGCATCCCTCTTGTTCTTCTGGCTAGGCGCAGTTTCCAGTGACACTTTTGGGACTGAGGAGCTGCTGGCCCTCTGATTGGCCGGTAGCTCCTGCTGGCAGGACTTCCTGCCTCAGAGGGAAAAAAGTCCTATCTAGGGCCAATTAAGGGCCTGGGCCCCACAAAAGCGCTACATGGCTTCCAGGCCCAGCAGAGGCGGGCTCAGCCCTGACCTTTAAGCCATGGGTGGGGCCTCTGCAACCACATAAAATTCTGGCCCATACCTTTCTTGAGGCTCAGTGCCCAAAACTGAACATACACTCCAGATGATGTCTGACCAAGCCTCTGTAGAACAGAAAATCACTTCCTCACTTTTGTATTTCACCCCCTTGAGATAAAGGCAATGTTCCTTATCTTTTTGATTATTTTTTGTACCTGCACATTAGCTTTTACTGATTTTTCACATGGACATCAAAATGCTTTTCTCTCTTCAACTCCTAGGGCTGAATTTTCAGTCCAGGATGAGGAACCGGAAGTTGGGACCAGTTCCAGGACCCGAGCCCGCAAGGCTTGTTCTAGGCATGCCCAACCGTATTTTTAAAGAGCCAAGTTAATTAATGACAGAGAGCAGGCTCACCATCAGGTGAGCTCCCGAGGCTGGAGAGCCAATGAGAGGCCCTCCTGCACTGACACATCAGCAGCCCTATCAGCTGAGGTGGGAGCTGCCAATTTGTGATGAAGGGAGAGAGGTTGCCGCAACATGCAGGCACCCTCTGAAGAAAAGGTAAATTATTTTTTAATTTTAAATGGCCACAGACATCTGGCCATGATTGTGGAGGGGTAATTCCTCCAGAAGTCAGCCAGCAGCTGCAACTGTGGCCCTGCGGCCTTGATTAGTGTGGATGGGGGGGGTGGGGGTCTCTCACGGGATGAAGCGCTGCCTCCCACCACCAACACCCGCACCCCCTCACCCCCCACCCCAGCCGGCCATAGTTGCCTGGCCATGGTCCAGGCTCGTGTCCCTTGCCCGCATTGCTGACTGGAAATCCCAGTCAGTGCAGGAGTGGGGCCTATGGCCTTAATTGCCCTCAATTGGCTACCCACCACTTGTGGGTAGGCAGCCATTCCAACCCCAACCGGGCCTCTCCAAAAATGGCCTAGGGTTGGGATTGTGGTGCTGAAATGGCACAACAGCCGCCGGTGTGAAATTGCGGGCCTGTCTGCCTCCAATCACAAGCACGAGCTGCTTTTACAATCCAGTCTCTAGTATCTTCCTATAGAGAAAAAAATGCTGATTTGTCTTTCTAGGATACAAGTGGATGACCTCACACTTCCCCACATTGAGCTCCATCTGCTATTGTTTTACCCAATTACTTAATTTGCCTATGTCCCTTTGTAATGTGTGGATGTCAGAGGAGAAGCCTTTGACAAGGTCCCGCATGGCAGACTGGTACAAAAGATGAAGTCACACGGGATCAGAGGTGAGCTGACAAGATGGGTACAGAACTGGCTCGGTCACAGAAGACAGAGGGTATCAGTGGATGGGTGTTTTTCTGAATGGAGGGCTGTGACTAGTGGTGTTCCGCAGGGATCAGTGCTGGGACCTTTGCTGTTTGTAGTATATATAAATGATTTGGAGGAAAATGTAGCTGGTCTGATTAGTAAGTTTGCGGACGACACAAAGGTTGGTGGAGTTGCGGATAGTGTTGAGGATTGTCAGAGGATACAGCAGAATATAGATCGGTTGGAGACTTGGGCGGAGAAATGGCAGATGGAGTTTAATCCGGACAAATGTGAGGTAATGCATTTTGGAAGGTCGAATGCAGGTGGGAGGTATGCAGTAAATGGCAGAACCCTTAGGAGTATTGACAGGCACAGAGATCTGGGCGTACAGGTTCACAGGTCACTGAAAGTGGCAACGCAGGTGGATAAGGTAGTCAAGAAGGCATACGGCATGCTTGCCTTCATCGGTTGGGGCATAGTGTATAAAAATTGGCAAGTCATGTTGCAGCTGTACAGAACCTTAGTTGGGCCACACTTAGAATATTGCGTGCAATTCTGGTCTCCACACTACCAGAAGGATGTGGAGGCTTTGGAGAGAGTACAGAGGATGTTGCCTGATCTGGAGGACATTAGCTATGAGTAGAGGTAGGAAAAACTCGGATTGTTTTCACTGAAAGACGGAGGTGGAGGGGCGACATGATAGAGGTATACAAGGTTATGAGCGGTATGGACAGAGTGGATAGTCAGAAGCTTTTTCACAGGGTGGAAGAGTCAGTTACCAGGGGACATCGGTTTAAGGTGCAAAGGACAAAGTTTAGAGGGGATGTGCGAGGTAAGTTTTTTACACAGAGGGTGGTGGGTGCCTGGAACTTGCTGCCAGGGGAGGTGTGGAAGCAGATACGATAGCGACGTTTAAGAGACATCTTGACAAATACATGAATAGGAAGGGAATAGAGGGATATGGGCCCCGGAAGTGCAGAAGGTGTTAGTTTAGGCAGGCATCAAGATCGGCGCAGGCTTGGAGGGCCGAATGGCCTGTTCCTGTGTTGTACTTTCTTTGTTCTTGAGAACCGTGTCAGGTTTGGCTTGCTTCCCAGAAATGAATTGCTTGCCCACATTCATTGAAGTCTCACCTAGGCTGTCTATGTCCCTTAGTGACTTACTGCTCCCATAAAATTATAGAAAGTTTAAGGCACAGAAAGAGGTCAGTTGGCCCATCATGTCTGTGCCAGCTGAAAAACGATCCACCTATTCTAATCCCACCTTCCAGCATTTGGCCCATAGCCCTGCAGATTACGGCACTTGAGGTGCATATCCAAACTCCTTTTGTGATGAAGAGACAGAGGGTGCCTCAACATGGAGGCACCCTATTCTAATTTAGTGTCAATTAGTTATGCAACTCTCCACTCCTTCATCTAAGTAAATATACATGCTAAAAAGTTGAGGCCCCAACCTCCTACCTCCCAACCAATTACCAACCCATGTCATAAGGTTACCTCCAATTCCATGAGCTTTCATTTCTGAAAGTAATCTCTTGCATCGATCCTTATTAAACACCTCCTGGAAGCCCATACAGACAACATCTATAGAAACTGCCCAATACACCATGGTAGTGACCTTCTCAAAAAATTCAACTAGATTTGTCGGGCATAACCTACCTTTCAGAAATCTGTGCTGACTCTTTTATCAGCTCATATTTGTCCAATGGCTCATTCACTATGACTTTGATAATAACTGCAAGATGGGAAGGAAGCGGAGGGAATGATTTAGCAGTAGGACTTGATTTAAATTGTTTGAAATTGGTTTCTTGGCCACAGCTAGCCAAATTGAGAGACTGCCTGTTATGAAAATTATGATGAACTCATCAGCAAATTTTCACCTATTTCTTTTAATACTCATATTCCCCTTTACTACACTCTTCCTCCAATGCATTTATAAATCTTTTGCTGCTAGTTTCAACATCTCTTTCAGCGCCTCTGATTACTTCCTTTGTATCCCTTTGTTCACTTTATACTCCCAACCACTAGGTTTCTTCTTTACCTTGCATTTATATAAGCTTTTTCTTTTAGCTTGATACTCTGTCTTACCTCATCTGTTGGCCATGTTTCCTTAACTACACAAATGGAATCTTTGCCTTTTAGAGGAATGCACTGGTTCTCGACCATACCAGTACTTCTTTGAATACAATGTAACCTGTACAGATAATCCTAAAAATGGACACCTGCAGTAAAAGGACACTTATTGATAGTTCCATATAACTTACATTGTAATAGATGAAAGCTGCATCTTGAAATCACAGTCGCAAATTACGAATATAGACAGTGTTATGCATTGTGAGTTTTTAGATTTAATTATCAATGCTATTTCTCTGATGTGTGGTTTTCAGCACTTTGTGATACGTCTTTCTTTGCTGTATTGTTCAGTGATAATGACCATATGGTCAGAATTGGCCCATGCATGACAATTATTCTAAAGACTTGGTGCAGCTTTTTTGATTGGAAAGCGAACTTGTTTCATTTAATTAATATAATGATTGTCCTTTAGAACAGCAGGAGCCTTTTGCCTAGAGAAACCACAACTACTGAAAACCCAATTGCTTGTTTCTCCAATAATATGGCATTTAATCCAACTGCATAATTCGGATCTTCATTAAGATTGCCAGATTATCCTGGAAATGAAGCTTATTCGGAAAGTTCATATATTTAAAATGGATCAGCAGCTTCAATGCAAAGTAAATCGTTGTTGGGATTCAAACGATGAAGTGTTCAGTACGAAAACCGCTGTTCAAAAATTCAGCTCCATCCAACATAATGTTAGCATAGGGATAATGTTAATATTCTCAAATGGAGAATGTGTGGGCACTGTTCTGATACTCTCTGCAGATAAGACAAATGTAAAACATTTCATTTAGATGGACTTGTAGTAGATTTCACAGTTTGATATCAGAAGCAATGCTATTATGTTCAGTTTACTGTTAAATTTAATTATTTGTTTTAGTTTCTCTGCATTTGAGGGCCCTTAAAATGTCAAAAACAACTTGATCTGTAGGTTTTGCAAGCTCCCAAGCTTACCTATGTGTTACCTGATTTTAGAAATAATTTTCTCTTGTAGAACACTTCATTTTGCAAATATTTCAGCTAACAAATTTCACCATGAAAAATTGTTAAATTAACAATAATTTACCCAAATTTCTATAAAAATACATGAAACAAACATTCTTTTCTCTCGTTTTGTGATGTGGCAAATTAAATATCGGGGCTAAAAATTTGTTAAGGCCCATTTTCGGGCCTAGAGCTTGCGGTTCACAGTCTGTCAGCATCTGTTCTGGTTGAGGTAGGCAGCAGACAAACTTGGTGCTGTCGCCTCATTTACATGATTGTAGCATTAGTCCAAGCTGTGCCCACACTGTTGGCTGCCTGAGCCCTCAGCAGGACACCCAGCAGAGTGTACTGTTATCATGTGGTGCAGCTAGCCTACTCCTCTTAAAGGCGGTCAGTCCCTCTTAAAGAGGAGCTGCACTCAGTGGAAGAGAGCTGTTGCTGACTGCCTGTACTGACACTGGCTGCACAAATGGAGCATGAAGGCAGAGAGAGGGCTTTCGGGTTCACAAATGTGGCTTTGGAGGCATTAGTGGTGGAGATTGACAGGAGGAGGGAGATCATATTTCTGCAGGGGACCAGGTAGCCCTCAAGGCAAACTCTCAGAAGGGAATTGGAGCAGGTGGCCAGGAAGGTCAATGCCCAGAGTCTGATCCTGAAGACATGGTAGCAGTGCTTCAATAAGTTCAATGACCTGATGTGATGGTCAAAGTCACTGAATGCATCTCCAAAGAACATTTCCTATCCACTGCACCATTAACCTCCCGCACTGCTCAATGCACCACACCCCTAACACACACCCATCAGAAGTGGACACAGACCTGACATTTAGATATCCCACCTCATCCTCACACACATTCCAATGGTGCAAGCCTCACACCCAGCTCCCACTGCTTCCACATATCTCCAGCTATTTAACTGTGGCACATCACTCAAACACAGTGCAACACAATTACTGACATTCTTTCCTCCCTCTTGCAGGACAAGGTAGCCCTGGGATCAGAGCAGAATCAGTGAGAGACAAAAACACCTACATCTTCTGAGCCGTCCGGAGGAGATGGTTCGCCACATCATGGGGCTAGCTGCGGTAGAGCTTATGATATCTAGTGTCGCTGAGAACATTGAGGATGACGGTATATTCCTGCCTTATGGCCCTTCTCAACTTCCACCTCACCCTTACTTTGCTGTATGGCATAATGAGCAAGGTGCTGATGGTGTGAGCATGGACGTCTTGTTTTCCAACCCACCCCTTTCCCTCACCCAACTTTCCCCTTTCTGATTTTCTGCTTTCAGACATCGAAGAACTGCTGCCTGCCCAGCCACAGCAGTCCCAGGAGGAAGAGAAAGAGAGAGCAACACCACAGCACTAATCACAGAATCACAGAATTGTTACAGTGCAGAAGGAGGCTATTCAGCCTATTGTGTCCTCACCGGCTCTCCGAAAGAGCAATTCACTCAGTTCCATTTTCCCGCCTTCTCTCTGTAACCCTGCACATTCTTCCTTTTCATATAAAGACGCCTAACACTTGATCAGACACTTGCAACCACTCAGATACTGGCACTGTGCATAACTTAGAGGCTAGTTTAGAGTTGGGATCTGCAAATGGGCATGAGTGGGCAACATCCAGGCCAGAAAAAGGGTAGTTTGTGTGCCAGCTTACCAGAGGGCGAGGTTTTCAAACTGGTTTTGTTGCAGAGGACTCAGATGTGGATTTCAATAGATTGGCATACAGGAGAATGTTGATGGGGACGCACACCGAGATGCTGGGTACATTGGCAGGTTTGCCAGACAGACAGCTCTCACTGTCAAGGAGCAGATGAAATGGTCAACTTGGCAGAGGGCATTACGCACAACTTCCTCTCTCTGCAGCCTCTGTTTCATCTCCTTATTGTACTGCAGTCTCAGAGGCACTGCAGCTGCAGCCCTCATACCATGTGGGTGGGTCATCCTCACCCTACCTAACAGCATTGTGGGAGTATGTTCACCACATGGACTGCAGTGGCTCAAGCACAACTGGGGACAGGCAATAAATGCCGGCCTTGCCAGCAACATCCATATCCTGAGAATGAAGTTAAAAATAAGAAATATATTTGTAACCAATTAAAGGGATGAAAACAAAAGATATAGAATAGTTAAGTCGCAATGGGGGTAAATTATGAATGGGGTGCCCCTTCTGTTTCTGCTATACATAAATAATGAGGTGGGATGTCCGAATTGTTCCCCCGGTTCCGATGTACAAAAATATTGTTCCCTGTGTATGAAAATAATATTAACCACAATCTTAATGTACAGCAGTTAAATTCACAGATGACATTATTTTAGTGGAGACAGTAGAGGCAGCAAAAATTTGTCAAAAAGAGCTCAACATGGTTTGTATTTGGCTGATTGACGGCAAAATAGCTTTTTCGTTATGTAGTACCTTGCATTTTATTTATCAATATAGGGAAATGCAAGCTATTGCATATTGGACTTAAAAATAACAAGTAGATGTACTCTTTGGGTGGGTTAGAACTTGCCAAAAACAATTTGAAACAGACCTAGCATTGTTAGTTGACTTGTTGCTCCCATGTTAATATCTGTGAGGCAGCAGCAACAAAAGAAATAGGATGCTGGGCTATATTGTCAAAGCAGTTGAATTCAAATCCCCAGAAGTCATGTTGAAGCTGTACAGTGCACTGGTCAGGCCACACCTCAACATTGTTTACAGTTCTAGCCACCTAAACATTAAGAGGTCATCAGAGCCTAAAGCCAGTGCAGAAAACAGCAACAAGGCTCAATCTTTTGCTCTTATATAACAGCACAACTCAATCATAAATTATACTGTGACAGTAAAAGGCATTCACCTCCTCTTTATGATTCTTTATCGGCATGGATAGAATACTCTGTGTCTTGTACCCTGTGATTTGGTCGACTTCTGCATTGAACCTGGGATCCTGTGAGGGTCATAGAACAGGTCTGTAAGATATCATCACTATTTGTACAGAGAGTTCCAGATATAAAAAGTGATAGACAAACACAAGCTGAGCTTTTGATTTTGGGTTTTTCCCATCCATCTGTTTTTTTTGAGACCGTTAGTTTGTGACTTACAGCAGCCATGAGATTCTTCTCCCTAAAAGGATATTTAGCTTTACAGATGCTTTCTCTTCACTTGTTCTGGGATATTATCCATTTTTAAAAAGCATTTTATTAGAAATTAACCACTTACAATGCAGCAATGTAACACCTACTGGCAAATGAAAACACTTCTGGAGTTTATTACCATGCTTGCTTATACTGGCACTCTCTTGCTTTGATGTTTCTGGAGTTTTTCACTCTCTAGTGCTTGTGCAGCATAGTTGTAACCAGAAGCAAGGAATATGGATTTAACACAGACAGTGACTATAACTGCAATACATTGATTGTGTTCTCACATACAATTTTACCTCATTTTAAAGCCCATGTTAACTATGTGTAAAAAGAGAGCTCAGCTTCAAATAACATTGATATTCAATTGATATAAAGTTAGTTTTAATTTTTAAAAAACTTGAAAAAATAATTCTGCTGTTTGGTTTCATCTTTTACAGTTTTCCCCTCAATTGTGAATATGCCAGCTGCAAGAATTAAATGAGCAGGTGAGACATTTATTATTAAATACGTTGTGAATCATTGTTTAGAAAAAAAAATCACAGCTTCCAAAATTAATTCTGAAACATGGGCAAAATCTGCATTCTGTCATCGACCCCCTAATTGATTATTGAATAGTCAGGAGCCGTTCCAATGAAAATTATTTGCTTTATTACTCACAGTGCTCTTCCATTTAATTATTTAAACAATAACTTAAATATTAAAAATTAATGTATATTTCTTAAAGAATTATGTAACTGATCAGACAAAGCAGTGCAGTAAAAATTGATAGCCATTGTTTTATTTTTACACATTCTTCTTTCGTTCAATCTAAACAGATCTAAAGCACTCAAGTGAAGGCATTGCCTGGAAGAATTTGGCTGTTGCTAGTAATTTAAGAATTTTCATGATGCAGTTCACAAAATAAATTCTGTAAAGGCTGCTGTTATTTAAAGAGAATTGGCAGCACATGCATAGTACAAAGACTAACCTTTTGGAATACATGAGTGCAATTTAACAACAAGAACAACAGCAACAGCAACAATTTGTAGCGGAGTTTGAAGCCAAAGACAATAGCTTCAGACTATTTTACTGTTTAAACAAAGACTTAAATATTAAAATGAATGTATTTTTCTAAAGACTGATGAAAGCAGTGCAGTAAAAATTGATAGCCATTGTTTTATTTTTACACATTCTTCTAAACAGATCTAATTTTGGACAGTTTCAAGCCTGAATCATTCGTTTATCACTGGGTATGTCATTTTGTGACTGCAGGAACTCAATCTCCTTGTAGGGTGATCTTTAAAATTTCTGAGAACTAAAATCAAAACTAAATATGGTTTTCGGTTAAGAATATTCTTCTTACAGATGTTATATGAAAAAATAACCTTTCTTTGGACAACAAAATCAACAAAATGCTGCGGTACAGAGGGATCTTGTACATGAATCACAAATAGGCAGCATGCAGGTACACCAAGTAACTGGGAGGGCAAATGGAATGTTGGCCTTGATTGCAAGGTGGGTGGAGTATAAAAGTAGGGAAGTCTTGCTACAACTGTACAGGGCATTGGTGAGACTGCACCTGGAGTACTGTGTACAGTTTTGGTCACCTTATTTAAGGAGGGACATACTTGCATTGGAAGCAGTTCAGAGAAGGTTCACTAGGCTGATTTCTGGGATGAAGGGGTAGTCATATGTGGAAAGATTCAGCAGGTTGGGCCTATACTCAATGGAATTTAGAAGATTGAGACGTGATCTTATTGAAATGTATAAAATTCTGAGGTCAGATGCTGAGAGGATGTGTCCCCTCATAGGGAAATCTAGAACTAGGGGGCACAGTTTCAAATTAAGGGGTCACCCACTAAAGACAGAGATGAGGAGGAATTTCGTCTTTCAAAGGGTTGTTAGTCTGTGGAATTCTCTTCCCAAGAGCAGCGGAGGCTGGGTCATTGAATATATTCAAGGCTGAGTTAGACAGATTTTTGATTGACAAGGAGTCAAGGGCTATGGGGGGCAGGCAGGAAAGTAGAGTTAAAGACACAATCAGATCAGCCACGATCTTATTGAATGGCTGAGCAGGCTTGAGGGGCTGAATGGTCTACTCCTGCTCCTATTTCTTATGTTCTTAAGTTATGTTTTGTAAAAAAAAACTTATAAATGCAACTGCACTGTATGAAACTACTATGTTGAGCTTTGAGCAAAAAGAAGAAGTATCATTCGTGAAATTTGAAGTAATTAAGCCAAAACCTCTGTACGAAAAGGAAATTGAGATGTTCACGTACCTCATATGCATTGTTAATATTCAGTGGCTCTCCTGTAGCTGCTACATATCCAACAATTCCTTTGTTCCAATCTAACCGAATGCAGTTGTTTGAAGTCTCTTCAGGAGTGGAACCTTCTGCAACATCAAAGAGCTGACTTACAAGAAACTTTTCATTTGAGCTGTCCTCGTGCACCAGGAAAAGTGAATACCTGTCAGCAGCAATAACTTCATTGATGTGGAGAAAGATCTTGTGACAGAGTGCTGTGACATCCAAATGGCTGGAAATATCTTTGACAAGTTCTAAAAGTCTGGAACATTGATCGTTGACAGGTGTGGCTTCACAGGTAGCTTTTGGAAATTTTAATGGCATCTGTTCCTTTCTATCTGAATCAAAGACAAATGTTAAACCCCCAACAGAATCTTTAACAAGGATGGGTCTGAGGGGTCTGTCAAATTCTGAAGCAGAAATTTTCCTTGTAGGAGTCCCAGGAGTGGCACTCTCTGCTTGGGCCATTTGATGCACAGGGCTGAGATCTCTCACAGTTTCATTTGTAGTGGGAATCGTGTGCACTCTTTCTGCAAACCATGCATTGACCATCTCCCTGTGAAACAGAAACATATGACCTTTTGGAAAACTGAAATGCTGTATATTTGTGCCACAGCTAACTCCTCAAGGGTTGCTGTGAGAAACTTTACAATTAATATAAGCATTAGCATAAATTAGCAGAGAGTTCATTGAAGTAACATAGTCTGACTGGCTGTAATCATTAATCCTCAGTTAGGAACATAGGAGCAGGAATAGGCCATCCAGCCCATCGAGCCTGCCCCGCCATTCAATATGATCATGGTTGCTCATCCATTTTAATGCCTTTTTCCCACACTATCCCCATATCCCCTTATGTCAGGACTACGTGTTGACGGACGCACTAAAGCTTGGGGCAGCTGCCGCAAAGGCTCAATGGGGAACGACCACAGTGTAAGGTCCTCCCGCCTTGGTGAACCGAGGGGCTGGAACCTGTGTAAAACCCCTCGGGCTGTATGCATGAAAATATGGTTTTGCTGTGTAATGCGAATGTGCATTGTATGTAAAATGGAACAAAAGGGTTGTGAGGCAATTCACGTCCTGTATTGCAGAAAACTAATTTCTTTTGCACTTTATGGAATGTCAACTTGGAACTGTCTTGAAATGTATTTTTTTACAGATTTTTATGAATAAAGTATATTTTTGGGAAAAAAAAGCCCAAGGAGGGGCCTTCCAGCAACGATGGCTGCCCCCATGGCAAGACTCCCCCCTGCCCTCATCAACCACTTCCACACTGGGGCCTGCAAGACTAGCCCGGTGACCTCGACCTCACCCACCATGGTCCCAAGGCATTGTAAATGATGCTGCTCTGGGGCAGGTGCAGTCCCAGCAGTGGCCACTGCTCCTGGTGGCATTACTGGGACTGCTGAGCTGCCAGCACTCTGAATGGCTGGCAGCTCTTGGGTGGGATCTTGCCCCTTAAAGGGGATGGCAGTTAATTGCCTGTCTGCCTGCCGTTGAATTTGGCTGGGGGTCCGACAAATGGTCTAAGCGGGTCACCCCCCCCCCCCCCCCCACCTCCCCTCCCTTTCAAGGCCAATGCTGGGAGCCTCAACACTGAAATAAAATTCAGTCCCGTGTATCTGCATGTGAATGATGGTATAATGAGTCAGTGAGGGAACATGAGTAATGTTTCATAAAGAATAGTGACAATATGAAGGAGTTAGTAAGAGAGTGTAAGGGATTATGGGAGGATATAATAAGTGAGTACTGAAAATGTGAAGAGAGCATTGAATGTTTGGATGAACATGTGACAAATCATGTGCAATGAGTAGTTGAGGATAATATAGAGTGAAATTGGTCCTCAGAAAGTGCACAACATGGGAATAGTGAACTGGCAGTTAATTTTATACCCTGCCTGATTTTTTTTCCCCATTTACTTCAAGTCATTTTGCACTACTACAAAGACCAATTTCATCCCCAGCGAGTGAAAGTGGGAGGGAATGACTTGTTTGCCAATTGTGGGAAATTGTCTAGATTTCTATCATTGGAGATAAAAATGGTCTTGAGGAATATTGCACAGTGAAGGATTGCCCATCAGCTACCTGCTTTACACTTCACTCAATTGAAATCAATGGAAAGGAAAATGAAGCAGGGTGTAGAACAGGTCATTGATTCACTCTTGCTCAAGTCTAATTTCAGCCTATTTGCCTCTTCATAACATACTGAAACTGTGAACTTAATGAATTGGTAATTGACAAGAAAATCATGTGTTGCCATTAACAGAACATTGCCTGCACCAGTCAGCTTGAACTTTCACTTTTTCCCCATTCTTTCTTCTTCACTTTTCCTCCCTTTTCTCTTTATAATGTGCTGAAACTACTTCATCTAAAATACTCTCCAGAGTAGCAAAAGGATGTTCTCAGTAAACAAAACAAAAACATTCACTGTGAAAAAACAATCTCAAAAATGTGGATTTGTACTCCATCTTTAAAGTAAAGAAACCTATATATAACCTATGGTATGAAACCACAAAAATAATAGGGTTCAGCTTTTCCCCTTATTCACATTTTCTAAATATTTTCAATATATTTTAAATATATGGAAATCCAACTGAAAATCAATAGAAGAAAATGGATGGGTGAAAATCGCATGCAAAGACAACGGTACAAAACTACTCAGCATGAAGTTAATGTCTGCCTTTTTCTAATACAATGGGCAAAAATTCCTTTGCGAACTTGGTTATATGGACATCACAAAGGTATTAATAAAGAACAGATTTACAATTTTGCTACCGTAACGCACAGACGAAAATGTTGCCCAATGAGTGAGTTTGGTTCAATGGTGACGCATTCTCACCTCTAAGTCAGTTGTGTGATCAAGTCCACGGTAAGATTTGAACAGATAATCTAGTCCGATATTTCAATGGAGTACTGAGGGAATGCATATTTGTCAGAGGTACTGTTTTGCAGTTGCAAAATTAAATTGTGGTCCTATTTGGGGGCATAAAAGGGCCGTGGCACGATTTGAAGAAGCACCGTGAGTTCTTCTGGTGTCTTGGCCAACATTCTCCACTCAACCACCAAAATCAGATTAATTGGTAATGTAACTGATTGTTGGTTGCACAAATTAGTTGCTGTGCTTGTCTACAAAGCAGCTAGGATTGCACTCAAAAGTATTTAACTGGCTTTAAAGTACTTTCAAAGGTGCTGAGAGTATGTAAGGAACTATGTAAGTGCAAATTCATTCACTTGTCCAATATTCTAATTTTAATTTATTTTACTGAGGGATAAAAAAATGTTCCTGATAGCATGCTCTCCATGAGTAGCTGAAAAGAGTGCACCAAAGCAAATCTTGTGAGACACATTAAAATGGTCAGATTTCAGGAAATTATGTGGTTGGTTGGTTTATTAGCTCTCAGGTGAAAAATCAATTAAAAAAAATGATCAGGATTAATTTTAAAATCCAGAAAGTTACCCAGTGAAAATGTTTGTAAACTGAAATAAATATAATGAATTAATACAAGGAAATATATTGGTAAATGCAAAAGTCATTTTGCACATGGCAAGAAGGTACAAACAGCAATGAGATAAATGAGGTTATTTGTTTTTGGTCAAGAGAGGATATTAGTCAGAACATCAGAAAAATTCCATGCTATTTTTACATAATGCAATGGGTGTGGGATCTTGAACCCCCACCTGAACAAGGCTCAGTTTAGTATCTCCTCCAAAGTACAGTCTCTCCAATACTGCAGCACTGACATGACAGCCTGTACTTAGGTTATAGAGTGGAGCTTGAACTTATCACCTTTTGAATGAGAGGTGAGATCACTGGTGGTTGACATTCTTCCATCTACAAAAAATGATGGACACACAGCAAACAATCCATTTAGGTGGGATGTTTTTTCTTGGTGCACCTTTGCTGACGGCTGTGAAGACCAATCATGGAGAAGCAGGTTCTGCCACAAGTGCCACACATGAAGCTGCCAAGTGACACTTTGGCTGAATTTTATTAGCGTGCCGCGGGGTGAAGGCGACAGCCTTCCAACATGGAAGTGCCGCCGCACAGCCCCCGCGATATTACACATGGGGGCTGATTTAAATGGAGGGGGCAGAGCGTCCGTCCCCGATGACGTAGAGGGGGCGGCGGCCAAGTCCCCAGCAGCGGCGTCCGGCGCCACTGCGCAGGCACTGGCGCCATTTTTAAAGGGTTTCAAGCCCTTCAGTGACATCTACATTTTTTAAGGTCCCAGTCTCCGGGAAATAAAAATAACATTTTAATTCAACTTTAAATCTCGTCTCCCACCCCCCAATAGGTAATCTATATATAAATTGCCCTCTCCCCCAGAGAAAACTTTTATTTATATCCTGAACTCCCCCCCCTCCCCCACCCACCACCATGAAGTTTGTTCCCTTTGACCGTCAATCCCTTCCCACCATCCCTGTAACTAATAAAAAGTGTTTTCCCCGCTCGCCCTGAGAATTTTATTCCTCCCCCTCCCCACCAGTATCTTGCCTCGGAACTCCAACAGAGTTCTGAAGGCGTGCGAGTGGTAGCCGGTTAGCTGTAAAATCGGCGTGGGACAGCTGCTGTCGGCAGGTAAGTTAATTTGAATGTTAATTATCCTCATTTTAATGAAGGCCCTGCTGCCAAGTGGTGGGGGGGAGGGAGGCCGCACCGAGGCCTCACTGCCGCTTTTAATACCCAGCAGGGCCTTCTTGGCATCATGGGTCGAGGCGGGCTACTCCTGCTAGCATTTTACAGGTCTAACTGCCAGGACCCACGGCGTCGAGGGGCTGACAACATTGAGCCCTGTGAGTTGTTTTTGACATTGGCACCTGTTGCCAAGCTGCTGTAACAATCAGTCGTTGTGGTAGTGCACACCAGTCCACAGGATGAGTAGAAACAACCTATATGTTATTCCATGACCAAAAGTTGAAGAATAAACAAATTTTACTGTATTTTTTCCAAGTCCTATGAATTAACCACTGGAAAATCCAAGAGTTTAATTTGAATTGGTTGCAGTCACTTTCTATCTTAATAGTAAACCTAACCTTTGTGAATCTTCAAAAGAAAGCAGACATTACAGAGATCTAATTTATAAAAGTTCTTTTATCCAACCAATGTTAAACCTTTCTCTGGGTATTGTTTTGAAATATTATATCAGACTGTTACTAGGATTTCAAAAAATAGGAAGGGTGGGAGAGTGAAATTATTATACTATGTCCATCTGAACTGTGGAAAAAAACCCAGAGATTAAATCATAAACATTGTCCTTCCAAACCACAGCTATGTCTGAAGACAGCATTTTAAACTATCTAACACTAGAGTGGAGGTATGAGTGGTTCCAGGACTAATGCTGATGGTGATAGTGTTGGGAACTAACTTGAGATAATAAACAAATGCATTGATTTCAGCATTATTTTTCCTCCAGCATATTGCTACTAATACATTGAATATACTTCATTATAACACTGCAAGTTATGTATGACATATAAATTTGCAGATGATTGAATAAAATCAGATATTCTGATTAGCTGGGCAGCAATTAATACATTGTGGGAAAGAAAAGACAGACAGGCTTTTATATAAATAGCACCTTATTACATCTTTCAGAAATAGCACTGTACACTTCACATATAATACATTACTTCGAGGTGCTGTAACTATTGTTAAGTAGAAAACACAAGAATTGACCATACTTACACACTACTAATAATGATTTTAATGATTTAATGATTTTATCTTTGTGCATGTGGATAATGTTTATTTGACCAGTTGTATTTGATCAAGGAATTTGATGATATTTGTCCTCCCTTCTCATTATTTTCATTAGCTCTCAAACTTTCCAACTTCTGCCTTACACCTGAAGTCAGAAAACTTGACAACTAATGTCTACAACAGACAAAATTGAACAATTAGTTCGAGACAAGAATGTGTCAACTCCATGGAAACACAGTCATTATCTTTGTCAATAAAAGTTAATGACTAATGTATTAACTAGTTTTCGGAATTTAATTTTGCTGATTTCAAAGCAGTTAAAGTGCCATGAAAAGAAGTTTTAATGAAACTATATTAAGAACCTACCCCCATGTTTTGGGAAGGGATAAAAGCAAGAAGAGAGTTACATGATTTTCACTTTGATATTATCATAAATTATTCAACTATGTTTACCCCACAGTTGAAACCCTCATCCAGACTTTCACTCTCTCCAGCCTCCCAAAAGATCTACTTCCTGGCCTCCTGAATCCTATCCCACACTAACTCTGATCCTCCTAATAGATGCTATCATCTATCTGCCCTCTTCTCAGTAACCTTCATTAGCTCCCTATCCCCCCAGCACATTGATTTCAAAAATCCTATTTGTATTTACAGATCTTTTCCTGAGCTCACTCCATCCTACCTCTGCTATATCTACAAATTCTATATCCCAGCTTAAAATAACAACTCGCGGCATCACTTGGCAGCACTTGTGGCAGAACCTGCCTCTCAAGGATTGGCCTTCACAGCCATCAACAAAGGTGCACCAAGAAAAGACACCACACCTAAATGGATTTTTTGCTGTGGGTCCATCATCTTTTGCAATGGAAGAATGCCAACCAACCATCCATATCCCTGCTAACATCCTTCAAAGCTCAGAGTCTGGACCACTGTAATGGCTGAATTCTGTGCAGGAGGCAGGGGTCCCGATAACAGGCCAGAAAGGGCACCTCTGGCTGGATTTTACAGTGCTCAAGCAGAAAATTGCCAGACGTTGATGTCCTAGTCCCTTTAAGGATGGGGATCCCGCCTTCAAGAGCTGCTGACCAATCAGAAGGCTGGCAGCTCAGCAGTCCCAGCCACAGGGAGTGGTGGCCACTACTGGTACTGCAGTAGGCCTGAGACCAGGAGCAGCGCTGAACCCCCGGAGAGGAGGTAATTGCCAGGGGGGACTGGAGGGGGGAGAGAGCAGTTGCCGGGGCCAGTCAGACAGGGGTGGAGGGGGTGTTGTTGAGGACAGGAGGAATGGGTGTTTACGCAGGGGCGGCCTTTGCCACCGGGGGCTGTCTGTGGACTAGAGATTGCCCACAGAGGAGGCCACTGCCACCATCCCCCCACCACCAGCCCACATCACATGGAGGCCACCTGGTGTTACTGGGCGACCTCCCCATGCAGCAGAGGGACCCCCCTCAAGGGAAGAAGCCCTTAAGTGGCCATTAATTGGCCACTTATGGGCTTCAAATGGCCTCTGGGTGAGTAGGCTGTCCTTCGCCTTCCCCACCCCTAACAAAATTGAATGGCATCGGGAAGGCAACGGGCCCTCAACCTCTTCCCCCCCCCCCACCCCCCCCCACCTTCCCTTGCTATTTTGTGGGATCCCACCACTACCCTTCCCATCCCTAAAGGGCTGATAAAATTCAGATCTATGTGCAGCTTCCTCCACTCTCACATTGGTGGCAAAGTCTTCAGCCTTCATGGCTCATCTCTCTAGAATGCCTTCCTTAAACCTCTCCACTTTTCTGCATCTCATCTTCACTAGCTTCCTTAAAACCTAACCGCTTGACTTTGCCTATAGTTACCAATCCTAACTCATGGAGGAACATGACTTACCTGGTTGCCACAAAATAAGAGCTCTGATGAAAGGTCATTGACCTGAAATGTTCGCTCTGTTTCCCTCTCCAAAAAATGCTGCCTGACTTGCTGATTATTTTCAGCATTTTCTGTTTTTATTTCAAATTTCCATTATCCACTGAATTTTGCATTGTATTACCCTGCTGCCATCTGGACTGCCTCTAGGCTGCCAGATATTGTGTCAGCCCAAATCTGGCGAGTGCTTCTAGACAGCAGATTGGAGCTGGCAGCTAGCTGACTCCATTTACATAAGGCCTGGCTGTTAAAATGGACTGAGCCTACTAATGCACCTCTCTAATGGTCTGCTCATATGTTCTGCCAGCCGACCATCCAGGAGTTAAAACATCCCTCTAAAGATTGCTACTGTACATTCTTTCTGTACCTACTAATAGTTGTCCGAGTTTTTCAAAATCCTTTTACTTTTGATAAATGCAACCATACCCTGTATACAGTCAACTAATGATTCTAATTTTCCAGTATTTCATTACAGTTTTTTAGCGATGTTTGTGCTTGTAAAAGTCAGGAAATCCAATGATGGAAAATGAAACACTGTTGTTGATAATGTCAGCATCCAAAGCACTTCTAGGTCAAGAAAATGATGGTCATGTTCCTTTTGTTCTACACCAACAATGAGCCTTTATCGCAACCTTCACCATTGTGAAGTTTTCTATACCCCAACCAACCAAACTTATATCCTTGGTAAGTGAGATGTTCGATTTGTACCAAATTACAGGTAATTTTGACCAGCTGGCTCATTCAATTCAGAACTGGGTCCAGACTACCTAAAATTAATTTAATGTGAGATGCTCAAAGCTAGCAGGAAGAGAAGATTTGTATCCTATCAGTTGGGCTCTGGGTCCCATTCACCATTATTAAATGGGAGACAGGGCAATCTGGAAGACTGGAGTGTGTTAGAGAACTGGACTTTCTTATTGCACAGATCTATAAAGGATAATGAACAATGTTCTGAAGCTACAGTTACAGTGTATAAGGTGCTACGGTGTATTTACAGGACAATTAACTATAAAACAAAGCATCCTATTTTATCCTTGACAAGACTCTAGTTAGGCCTCATTTAGAATATTGCATTAAGTTTTGGTCTCCTCACATCCTGGATCATATTCAGGCATTGGAAAAGGTTCAGAGGAGGGCCACAAGATTAATACCCAAGCTAAATCATCTTAGTTACCTAGATAGGCAAAAAGAGCAAGGTTTACATACATTTGTGAAGTGTAGACCTGGGGAGATTTGATTGAAATGTATAAGATGATAAAGAGATTGGATTACATTCGTGTGGACAAATAGTTTTTTTAATTCGTTCATGGGATGTGGGCATCGCTGACACATCTCCATCTTTGGCCTCCTTGTCTCGAGAGATAATGGGTAAACACCTGGAGGTGGTCAGTGGTTTGTGAAGCAGCGCCTGGAGTGGCTATAAAGGCCAATTCTAGAGTGGCAGACTCTTCCACAGGTGCTGCAGATAAAATTGGTTGACAGGGCTGTTACGCAGTTGGCTCTCTCCTGGCGCTTCTGACTTTTTTCCTGCCAACTGCTAAGTCTCTTTGACTGGCCACGCTTTAGCCCCACCTTTATGGTTGCCCGCCAGCTCTGGCGATTGCTGGCAACTGACTCCCACGACTTGTGATCAATGTCACAGGACTTCATGTCGCGTTTGCGGACGTCTTTAAAGCGGAGACAAGGACGGCCGGTGGGTCTGATGCCAGTGACGAGCTCGCTGTACAATGTGTCCTTGGGGATCCTGCCATCTTCCATGCGGCTCACATGGCCAAGCCATCTCAGGCGCCGCTGGCTTAGTAGGGTGTATATGCTGGGGATGTTGGCCGCCTCGAGGACTTCAGTGTTGGAGATGCGGTCCTGCCACCTGATGCCAAGGATTCTCCGGAGGCAGCGAAGATGGAATGAACTGAGACGTCGCTCTTGGCTGACGTACGTTGTCCAGGCATCGCTGACTAGACCAACATTTATTGCCCATCCCTAATTGCCCTTGAGAAGGTGGTGGTGAGCTGCCTTCTTGAACCACTGCAGTGCTTGAGGTGTAGGTACACCAACAGTGCTGTTAGGAAGGGAGTTCCAGGATTTTGACCCAGCAATAGTGAAGGAATGGCGATATAGTTCCAAGTCAGGATGGTGTGTGGCTTGGAGGGGAACTTGCAGGTGGTGGTGTTCCCATGCATCTGCTGTCCTTTGTCATTCTAGGTGGTAGAGGTTGTGGGTTTGGAAACTGCTGTCAAAGGAGCCTTGGTGAGTTGCTGCAGTGCATCTTGTAGATGGTACACACTGCTGCCACTGTGCATCAGTGGTGGAGGGAGTGAATGTTGAAGGTGGTGGGTGGGCTGCCAATCAAGTGGGATGCTTTGTCCTGGACAGTGTCAAGCATCTTGAGTGTTGTTGGAGCTGCACCCATCCAGGCAAGTGGAGAGTATTGCATCACACTCCTGACTTGTGCCTTGTAGATGGTGGCCAGGCATTGGGGAGACAGGAGGTGAATTACTCGCCACAGAATTCCCAGCCTCTGACCTGCTCTTGCAGCTACGGTATTAATGTGACTGGTGCAGTTTGGTTTCTGGTCAATGGCAAGCCCCAGGATGTTGATTTTGGGGGATTCAGCGATGGTAATGCCATTGACCATCAAGGGGAGATGGTTAGATTCTCTTTTGTTTGAGATGGTTATTGCCCAGCACTTGTGTGGTGCGAATGTTAATTGTCACTTATCAGCCCAAGCTTGGGTGTTGTCCAGGTCTTGCTGCACCTGGACATGAGTTGCTTCAGTCCCTGAGGAGTTGAGAATGGTGCTGAACATTGTGCAATCATCAACGAACATCCCCACTTCTGACGTAATGATGGAGGGAAGATCATTGATGAAGCAGCTGAAGATGATTGGGCCTTGGACACTATGCTGAGGAACTCCTGCAGTGATTTCCTTGGTCTGAGATGATTAACCTCCAATAACCACAACCGTCTTCCTTTGTGCTTTTGATAGCACTGTTAATGACCCTTCCATCACTTTGCTGATGATCAAGAGTAGACTGATAGGGTGGTAATTGACTGGGTTGGATTTGTCCTGCTTTTTTTGGACAGGACATACCTGGGCAATTTTCCACATTGTCGGGTAGATGTCAGTGTTACTGCTGTACTGGAACAGCTTTGCTAAGGGCACGGCTCGTTCTGGAGCACAGGTCTTCAGTTCTATTGCCAGAATGTTGTCAGGACCATAGTCTTTGCAGTATCCATTGCCTTCAGCCGTTTCTTGATATTACATGGAGTGAATCGGATTTGCTGAAACTTCTGACTGAAGATGGATGCAAATACCTCAGCCTTGTCTTTTGCACTGATGTGCTGGGCTCCCCCATCGTTCAAGATGGGGATGTTTGTGGAGCCTCCTCCTCTTGTTAGTTGTTTAATTGTCCATCATCATTCACGACTGGATGTGGCAGGAATAAATAGGTTAAGGAGAAACCAGGTCGTATACTCAAGTTATGTAAGGGCAGAATTAGTTTAGATGTTAAGAGATTGTACATTTTCCAGGGGATACTTGACCTGTGAAACATGTTGCTGGCTTGTGCGATGAATGCTGGTTCATTGAATACCTTCGAGGGAGAGCTGCACCTGTTTCTATCTTATGCGGATATCATATACAAGATGTAGATACCTGGCAATGTTAATTAGAGCCAGAGTAATCTCCTGGACTAGTTTTGATCGCCTAATGGTTTGAGAGAGGAATTTTCCATATTTCTTTCCCTCCTAATCTGTGCCTTTGTCCAGGCACCTGGATTACTAGTCCAGTAACATAACCATTATGCTACCATTCCCTTGCCATGAATGCAATTTCATAAAATTACCCATGTAATCTCTGGAAAACAATGGCCAGCTTTGTATAATGAATGTATAAGTGTAAGTAAAATTTGGAGAATTCTTATTAATCTATCTTTCGGGAATAGGAGAATTTGTCCAAAAATGTTCAAGTAATTAAATGAAGGAGGTAGAATCCAAGAGATAGTAAATTGTCCAAGGCCTGTGGATGTGATGAACGTTATGGTCCTAATGCCCTTTTTTTGCTTCATGCTTTCTTCTGTTCTTAATCTGATTGGTTATTTTATTTAAGCACCTTTATGAGAAAGTAGAGAAAAGAAAAAAGAGGTGAGAAGGGAAAGACAGTGTATGTGAGAGAAATAAACAGGTGAAATGAATGAAACCGTCATATAAACAGAAATGAAAAACAGCAAAAAAGAGACACTTTAAATGCCACATTCCATCCATCACCAAGACTGCTTTCAATGACTTTGGGAACATTACCTGCTTACATCCCGATCTCAGCTCCACAACTGTCCAAACTATTAGCCACACTGTCATACAGCACTAAAACAGGCCCTTCAGCCCACCGAGTCTGTGCTGACCATCAAACACCCATTTATACTAATCCTACATTAATCCCATATTTCCTGCCACATCCCCAACTTCCCTCAATTCTCCTATCACCTACCTATACTAGGGGCAATTTACAATGGCCAATTTACCTATCAACCTGCAAGTCTTTGGCTGTGGGAGGAAACCAGAACACCTGGTGGAAACCCACACGGTCACAGGGAGAACTTGTAAACTCCACACAGGCAGGACCCAGAACCGAACCTGGGTCACTGGAGCTGTGAGGCTGCAGTGCTAACCACTGTGCCACTCCGTTTAAATTCCACCAGCTGCAGTGGTGGGATTTGAACCCATGTCCCCAGAGGATTACCCCCCTCTCCCCCCAGGCCTCTGAATTACTAGTTCAGTCACATTACCACTGCACCACCACCTCCTCAATTTCCTCATCACCCTCAATTTCTCAAATGTGCTTTTTGCTGGCCTCTCTCACCCTTCACAAGTTTAGCTGGTTCCAAACTCTGTGACCCTCTTCCATATGAATTCCTGCCTACCCATCACCCCTAATCTTGCCAAGCTCACTGGTTCCCTGAACCTCAACAAATCAATTTCAATATTTCCATCCTTATCTTCATATCTTCATTCCACCCTATGTCGGAATCTTTTCCAGCCTATGTCCCACCTGCAGCCTCAAACTTTGGATAAATGTTTGTTTGCACTCTCTCCACTCACCATTGAAGGCCAATCTTTCAGCAATATGCCCCTGCCCTCTGAAGTACTCTCCCAAGAATGCTTTGCCTTACGCTCTCTTTGCCTTTAAAAACCTCGAAAATTTGTCCTTGTGGCTGTCGGGTTCCACCCCACCAACACCATCTCCCCCCCTCCCCACCCCCACCCTGCCACCTCAAACCGTCTCTCCCTATGCACCTTTCCTTCTTGCCGTGCATTCAGAAATCAGTTAAGACTGCCTGAAATGAATTTCATGTCTGATCCTTGCCGCTGTTGTTGAAGGAGAAACACAGATTATAAGAAGCAATTGAAGAAAAATGAACAAACATAGTCATTTATAAGCATCACATCATAACTATGGATGAATATGTCACTGTACACACAACTGACAGCACAAGAAGAAAATGACAGAAACAGTTTAATCATGGGTATTTTTCTATTGTAATATGTTTGCATGCATATGTTTAGAAGGAAATAGACATGGGTGATTTTATAAAAAACAGATATGCAGTGCTTGGGAAATTTCTTATCCTAATGAGGGAACACTAATAGCAGCCCTCTTCATCAGATAATTGGCAAAAGCAGTTTTAATAGGCAACTTCCATTATGTTAGGCCCAATTATATTTAGCAAGCTGTTATGGTTTGTGCACAGACTGATAACAAAGGCCCTTCATGCTGATGAAATAGAAGTAAGACTGTGAGAAAGCTCCTAAGTGCCATGACTGTAAATGCCCATAGGCAAGAAAGTCTGCATGATAGTCATAGAGAGATACAGCACTGAAATGGACCCTTCGGCCCACCGAGTCTATGCTGACCAACAACCACCCATTAATACTAATCCTACATTAACCCCATATTCCCTACCACATCCCCAACTTCCCTCAATTCTCCTACCACCTACCTATACTAGGGGCAATTTACAATGGCCAATTTACCTATCAACCCACAAGTCTTTGGCTGTGGAAAGAAACTGGAGTACCCAGTGGAAACCCACATGGTTACAGGGAGCACTTGCAAACTCCACACAGACAGTACCCAGAACCGAACCCAGGTCACTGGAGTTGTGAGGCTGCAGTGCTAACCACTGCACCACTGCACCACTAATTAATGTGCAATTAGAACATTTCAGTGTCACACTGCACAGATGGTCAGAATTTTGTTCGGGAAGGGGGAGTTGTGGTGTGGGAGGGCCGGACAATCATGCCGGAACTGTCTGCTTGGAAACCCAGTATCATGACTTCAGCTCCGGATTTAATCAGCAGTGGGAAAGCACCAAGGCGGGATTGGTGCCTGCGCAATGGGAATGTATTTTAAATTGTAGAACGCTTACTTTCAATACATTAGCATATCATTCGTCGTGATTTAATGGGAGGCTTGGGATTAAGTGAACGGTGAGCAGCATTCATGTGCCTTCAGTTCACAACTGTTGAAAGCTGGTTGCACCGAGTCAAGGCTTCAGTGCCAGGATGGGACGTCAGCGACGACTAGCACTGCATGGGGGACAGGAGATTGTGAAGGCCATTTTCAGACTGTATAGCTGTGCATTCTGCATGACCAGGGCAGGGTCACATCTGTGTCACCAGCACTCTGTAGGCCCACTGGTCACCTGGCATGGGTCTCATTCACCCTGCCTTTTTGGACCTCCGTGACATGCTGCAGGACCTCCAATGGAGGGAGGGCCAGGAAGCAGCTGCGTCTGCCTGTGAAACTCCATGATGAGAGCAACAGCTACCAGCCATGCCAAGAAGGGCCCACCAGTGCCAGACAGTGTACTGGACTCGTATCAGCTACATGTAAATGTCCGAGCCTCATTGCCAGTGAAGACTACAGCTCTCCAGGGAGGCCGTCACCAACTTACGTGCCCTACTGCAGGACAAGTTACAACCTATGGAATTTGGGGGACACCCTATGTCAATGATCTTGAAGATCACAGTGGTACTAAACCTTTACATGTCTAGATCATTCCAGGGATGCACTAGGGACATGTGTGGGGTCCCCCAGGAAACACCCCACCACTGTATCAAGGAGGTGGCCAATGCCCTACTCAAGCAGGCCGGTGACTATGTGCACTACCAGACCAACCCTGACAGCTAGGCAGAGAGAGCCATCAGATTCAGGGCCATTGCTGGATTTCCCCGGATACAAGGTGTGATAGATTGTATGTATGTGGCCATCAACAGAAATATAGAGTAATTTTTAAATGGTGAGAGGCTGGGAAGTAAAAACAAGAAATGCTAGAAATACTCAGCAAGTCTGGCAGCATCTGTGGAGAGAGAAGCAGAGTTAACACTTCAGGTCAATGACCCTTCTTCAGAACTGACAAATATTAGAAATGCGAAAGGTTTTAAGCAAGTAAAGCGGGGGTGGGGCAAGAGATAACAGAAGGTGTTGATAGGACAAGGTCACAGAGAATAACTAACGAGAAGGTCATGGAACAAAGGCAAACGGTATGTTAAAGGTGTGCTGAAAGACAATGCGTTGGTACAGAGAGGGTGTGAATTGATTGTAAAGCACAAAGCGCTCCAAGTACAAACATTAAAAACATTTTAACAAAACAGAAGCAGTGGGTAGGCACAGTAGAAACAAACTAACCAAACTAAAAAAAACTAAAATAAAATAACCAAATAAAAAAGAAAAAAGAAAAAAAGAAAAAATAACTAAACATAAAAAGTGGGGGGGGGGGGGGGGCGTCATGCTCTGAAATTATTGAAATCACCGATTTACCAATTAGGCACGCTACAGCCTGCCAGAATGAACATTGAATTCAATCATTTCAGAGCATGACCGGATCCCCTTTTTATGTTTAGTTATTTTTTCTTTTTTTCTTTTTTATTTGGTTATTTTATTTTCAATTTTTTTTAGTTTGGTTAGCTTGTTTCTACTGTGCCTACCCACTGTTTCTGTTTTTTTTTAAATGTTTTTAATGTTTGTGCTTGGAATGCTTTATGCTTTACAGTCAATTCATACCCTCTCTGTACTAATGCTTTGTCTTTCAGCACACCATTAACATACCGTATGCCTTTGCTCCATGACCTTCTGGTCAGTTATTCTCTGTGACCTTGTCCTATCAACACCTTCTCCTTTATCTTTTGCCCACCCCTGCTTTACTTGCTTAAAACCTTTTACATTTCTAATATTTGTCAGTTCTGAAGAAGGGTGACTGACCTGAAACATTAACTCTGCTTCTCTCTCCACAGATGCTGCCAGACCTGCTGAGTATTTCCAGCATTTCTTGTTTTTATATCAGATTTCCAGCATCTGCAGTATTTTGCTTTTATTTTAGTGGCTGGGAAGTGTTGAACTTCAAAGGGACTTGGGTGTCCTTGTTCATGAGCTAACATACAGGAACAGCAATCAATTAAGAAGGCAAATGGTATGTTGGCCTTTATTACTAGATGATTTGAGTACAGGAGTAAAGATGCCATACTGCAATTATATAGAGCCTTGGTGAGACCACACCTGGAGTATTGTGTGCAGTTTTGTCTCCTTACCTAAGGAAAGATATACCTGCCATAGAGGGAGTGCAACAAAGGTTCACCAAATTAATTCCTGGGATGGAGGGACTGTCCTATGAGGAAAGGTGAAATAGTCTGGGCCTTTATTATCTGGAGTTTAGAAGAATGCGTGGTGATCTCATTCAAGCAAACAAAATTCTTACAAGGCTCGACAGGGTAGATGCAGGAAGGATGTTTCCCCTAACTGGGAAGTCTAGAAACAGGGGAAGTCTCAGAATAAGGGGCAGGCCATTTTGGACTGAGGTGAAGAGGAATTTCTTCACTCAGAGGGTGGTGAATCTTTGGAATTCTCTGTCCCAGAGGGCTGTGGAGGTTCAGTCATTCATATGTTCAAGACAGAGATTGACAGATTTCTACATAGTAAAAACATTAAGGGATATGGGAACAGTGCTGGAAAATGGTGTTGAAGTAGAAGATCAGCCATGATCTCATTGAATGGCGGGACGGGCCCGAAGGACCGAATGGCCGACTCCTGTTCCTATTTCTTATGTTCTTACGAAGGCTCCCTTGGAGTGGCCAGCTGCCTTCATCAACAGGAGGGGCTTTCATTCCATCAACGTTCAACTGATCTGCGACCACCAAAAGTGATTCTTGCAGGTATGTGCCTGCTTCCCGGGAAGCAGCCTTGACACTTACATACTTTGACAGTCTCAGGTGCCACAGCTTTTCAGGCAACCCACTCACCTTCAGGGATAGAATTTCACTTCCAATCACTTTGCTGTCCACTCACAGAGAAACCAATAAAAACTGACCTCAATCCATGCAGTCTGGTGCCTCCTTTCCAATTGTGTTCTGTGTCTGGTGCCCAACTGAACCAGACGCTAGTGCCCATGGGAGATCATATTTAAATGAGTGCTGTGCTTACATTGGCATCCACTAAGGGGGAAGAGTGAAGACAGAAGCTCACAAATAAGGCATGATAGAATAATCACTTTTACACAATAGATGTTAATGGCTTGAACAAAAGAACTTTTTATGAAGCATTACATGTCAGATATCAAACACCCATGAACCCCCAAGTGTCTCTAGGTGCTTTTCTTTATATGTTTGCGATTGCTTCTATGAGCTGGACTAGATGATAGCCCTTGGCCTGTGGTGACTTTTGCGGCCGTCCTCTGGCTGCCTGAGAGTTTCATTCACTGGTGCAGGACTCTCCTCAGGTATCATGGCTGCTGAAGCTGGGCTTGCTGTCCACATTCCTCCCTTTCAAGGCTCATGAACATCCCTGCTCATCAGAGAAGGACGAGCAGCTGGAGAAGACTCCAGGCTCCTTGTCCTTCTCACGCCTTGCCACTGCTGCATTGAGCTCGTGGCTGAGGCAATGGTGTACAGGTCTGTGGGAGCTGGCTCTCCATAAGGGTCGCCAACCTCTCAATGGAGGAAGCCATGCTCTTGCATGCCTGAGGCATGGCAGCACTCATGGCATGGATGGACTGTTCCATCATTCACTCATGGCTACGCATGGCATCTCCACCAGTTGTTGCCTTACCATTCTCTTTTTTTTTTATTCGTTCATGGGATGTGGGCGCTGTTGGCTAGGCCAGCATTTATTGCCCATCCCTAATTGCCCTTGAACTGAGTGGCTTGCAATGCCATCTCAGAAGACACTTCAGAATCAACCACATTGCTGTGGATCTAGAGTCCAATGTAGTCCAGACCAGGTAAGAACAGCACATTTCCTTTTCTAAAAGACATTAGTGAAACAGATGGGTTTTTACAACAATCAATAATGGTTTCATGACCATCATTAGACTCGCTTTATCATTCCAGATTTGTTCATCAACTCAAATTCCACTTTCTGTCATGGCAGGATTCGAACCCATGTCTGCAGAGCAAAACCCTAGGTCTCCAAGTTACTAGTCCAGTGACGATACCACTACGCCACTGTCTCCCAACATGCCCTATGCTGTCGACACCAAAAGCTCATCATGAGCCTGGGGCTCAGCATAGGCCTGGCCACTCACAGTCCCCTGCCTCAGCTTCAGCCAGCTGCTTGGGTCGTGTGCGGTGCTCTCACCAGCTTGCGGCCCTAATTCTACAGCTGAGCAGAAAAGGTGAAAGTATCTGTGCTGATGGAAGGTGCCAGAGAGTCATGGGATGGTGCATCCTCTGAGTGTTCCTTCTTAGAGGTGGATGTTTGGCCCCTTCTGGTTGAGTTTCCTGTGGTTGCTGACCTGCATGAGAAAACACAAATGAATATGGGTTAGGCTGTGGAGATCTCATCATGCCAACCACATATTTCGTGGGTCTCCAGAAGTGAACTGTATGTCAATAGAAGCCAATTCTCACTCTCTTACGCAGCGACTCCAAACTCTCCATCTGATATGGTGCAGCTGCCCTGTGTCATTGCCAATTCTAATGCTGCTTCCTCTGCTGTGGTGAGAGGCCGATGATCCGGAATGCCTCTGCCTGTTCAGTCTGACTCCCTCCTGTTGTGGACCCTCTTGTCCTACAAGAGGAAAGATGGAGATGGTCATACTTCACAGAGAGATCAGAATGACAGATCTGCTAGTGTCAGCCCCTTGCCCCCTACTGGGCTTTCACATGTTGCTCATGCTGCTGTTCACTCTCAGGGGAGTTAAGTTGGGATGAACTGTGAAAGAAGATAGCCTGTGGCCGAAAGGCAGCCATGCATCTGTCAGGATGAGGTGATGCCAAATCCCTTCTGCCAGTGCAGTTGTAGTGCCTACCTCCCCATGTCGCACTTCCACCTGTGTAGCCACTTGCAATCACTAAAAAGGAGACAGGTGAGGAGCACTCACCTTGGCAGAATGAAGGAGGGCATTGACCCTCTTGTGGTGCTGTATCCAGTTCCAGGGGAGTACCCTTATGGCTGCTGACCTTCTCAACAATCTCCAGGCTTGCTTGGACAGGTGGGAGGACCATCGCTGGGGAAGAGAACCTCCCGCCTTTTCCTTGCAGCCCAGAGTAGATTCTGGAGGGAAGCATCATTAAACCATGGGGAACCCTATGACTCGCCTCTGCCATCCTGTGGGGCCTGCCTTGGAGGGTTGGGGGGTCCATAGTCACTACAAAATGGGTCTCAGTTTTGAGCAGTTAGCAGTAAATGACTGCAAGAAAACAATGCAAGCAGAGCTGGCAGGCTTTAACCTGCTCCAGTGTCATCTGACATCATATTCGGTGTCTCAATGCCACCCCTGCTGGGTGGGCTGGGCCTGCACCTATGTTGCGCTAAGTGGCCACCTGCCACATGATTGGACGGGCCACGCGCCTCTATTATGCAAAGTGGCCGCCTGCTGTGTGATTGCAGTGGGGCGGGCGGCCACCCACGTGACAAATGGGAACGGCGCCTATTTCCGGGTCTGCTGGCAGGACCTGTGGTGGGCTCACTAAATTCAGCCCATTAAGTGTGACCTTAGAGTAAATGCGAACAAATGGAAAGTTTTTGTTATTTTGCACATATACATACTACAATGTTCATGGGCTGATTCTGGGTTTTGCTAATACTGAGAGTGGTTGTCAATACAGCCTCTGGCAGGACATCCCACACCATTCATTATATTGAATCTTTAATACTAGCAGTGTCACTCCTGCAGATTAGTCCATGATTAATTTGCAGTGGATTATCAAAATATTTCACAACTGATTTATAACAGTAAATTCATAACAGAAAAAAATAGAGATAAACACTGGAGATAAAACCAAAAGGAAATATAGAAAAGGTAGTTCTATAGACATTAAAAAGTTAGATAACAGTTATTCCCTACAGTGATGCCAATCAAATCCCTCAGCCATTGGCTGTCAGGTACAGTGCAGTGTCTATGCTTCAAAGATATGATTAGTGATGATCTGTGAATTGAGGTCATATAATCTATCCTGTGTATGACTCATGGGTCTATTTCAATCAAATTTTTGCAGTCCAAATTGCCAATTGTTCAAATGAATTGTACCCTAAATTTATTCAAAATTTCATGCAGGAATATTAGCTTTAATTAATAATGATCCAGCCTCTTTTGGGCCTCCTTATCTCGAGAGACAATGGATACGCGCCTGGAGGTGGTCAGTGGTTTGTGAAGCAGCGCCTGGAGTGGCTATAAAGGCCAATTCTGGAGTGACAGGCTCTTCCACAGGTGCTGCAGAGAAATTTGTTTGTTGGGGCTGTTGCACAGTTGGCTCTCCCCTTGCGCCTCTGTCTTTTTTCCTGCCAACTACTAAGTCTCTTCGACTCGCCACAATTTAGCCCTGTCTTTATGGCTGCCCGCCAGCTCTGGCGAATGCTGGCAACTGACAGCTCCTGTATTGTAATATGGGTTTAGGGAAAGGTTGATCGAAAGAATGAGAAAAGTCTATGGTGCTCTCAAGCATTCGTGGGCATCTTTCCAATACTACTGGCATTATAAAGAGCAGTGATTGATTGATGCCCCATCACGTATTACTGCACAATGTCTTGGTTAATCAGTCTGTCCTCAGTCAAAACAGTGCATTATTAAACACTGTAGTTAAACTGCATTTCCATCAATGTTATTGCATCAAACACAAAACATATGGCACAGTGGTTAGCAGGGCGGCACAGTGGTTAGCACTGCAGCCTCACAGCTTTAGGGACCCGGGTTTGATTCTGGGTACTGCCTGTGCAGAGTTTGTAAGTTCTCCCTGTGACTGTGTGGGTTTTCGCTGGGTGCTCTGGTTTCCTCCCACCGCTAAAGACTTGCAGGTGATAGGTAAATTGGCCATTGTAAATTGTCCCTGGTGTAGGTAGGTGGTAGGGAATATGGGAGTACTGTAGCGTTAGTAAAATGGGCAGTTCTTGGTCATCACAGACTCGGTGGGCCAAAGGGCCTGTTTCAGTGCTGAATCTATAAATTAAAAAAATATTTTTATCATCTTAAATATTCTTTATGCATTTGTTATTCATCACAGCTCCAGAATACAATACACATCTTCACCACTGGAAGTTAACATGTAACTGAAGGTCATGTTTTCATCTGGCTGTCAACATGAACAAAAAAGTAAAGTGAGAAATAATTACTGCTAATGTTAATGGGAAAACAGTGCGTGCACATTCTCCATTTATTACTTTAGAGGAAATGTTAAGTCATTTTAATCCAACCAATTAATGCCTGCATCACAATTACAGACAGGGAAATGTCATACATATAAATTAAGAGTTTGTCAGCTAACATCAGCAACAGCAGAAGAAGAATGATAATAGAAAGCAATAATGGATTTTTCTTGTTTTAAACCATTATTCTGCATCTTGATCCAAAGCTAAAATGTGTTCCTGACTATTGAGACCTTTTTAAAGGAAACTTTGCACAAAACATCATAGCATGAGCATGGGATGGGACAGCGGGTGGCAGGGTGGCGGGGGGGGGGGGGGGGGGGGGGTGGGGGGGAAGGGGGATAAAAATGAAAACTGAGTTCTTAATTCACAACACATCTGTGAGTTAGTTATATAAAGAAGGGTAAGATTTCTCAATATTATTGAAAAAGCTGTTGTGACAATAAAATAGTGAATACTAATTAATTCTTAGAGTGAGGTTTTGCTAAAATTGATAAACAGAAGAATTTCACCTTCTAGCAGTTTTAAAGACACTACCATAGAGTTGCTCACATTCAGTCAGGGGATTCACAATTTTATAACAACAGGAATGTTTATGCCATATATGGACAACATGAGGACCACTGATTTACAATAACTGAATAAGGCAAATTCTATTTTTATTAAATGCTATTCTGGGATTTATCTTTTTGCTTTGGGAGTTGATTTCCACAATTCTATCCTTTATTTGGTGACAACTGTAAGTGAGCAGCCTTAATTTTATTTTTCTCCTTTATTTTTGTATTTAATTTTCATCAAAATTGTATGCAAGAAGCACCAATTAGAGATAGATATCTATGCCAGCAATTTGCACAGGGGCTCTCTCATACATGCCATTCCTGAAAGGGTGGCATAGTGGTTAGCATCACAGCTTCACAGCTCCAGCGACCTGGGTTTGGTTCTGGGTACTGCCTGTGTGGAGTTTACAAGCTTTTCTTGTGACCTGTGTGGGTTTTCTCCGGGTGCTCTGGTTTCCTCCCACATGCCAAAGACTCGCAGGTTGATCGGTAAATTGGCCATTGTAAATTGCCCCTAGTGTAGGTAGGTGGTAGGAGAATTGAGGGAAGGTGGGGATGTGAGAGGGATTAATGTAGGATTAGTATAAATGGGTGGTTGATGGGCAGCACAGATTTGGTGGGCTGAAGGGCCTGTTTCAGTGCTGTACCTCTCTATGACTCTATGTTTCTGCGGCTCTTCTACCAAAGTTGCATACAAAATGACAGTCAGGAAAAGACAAGCAGTTCCTTGTGCCTGTGCCATTTCATCATGGTGCAACTAAGCACCATGACCCACATTACCCCTGCCCCCACCCCCATGCACTGAAAGCCACACAATCTCCTGGGGGAAACAAAAAAAATAAGGGAATAGCCTACATCAATTCAGGGAGAAAAGAAGCTTGGGAAATCCCTCTCTGATACCCAAAGGTTGAACAAGCAATTTCTGGAGATCACATGCCATACCTACTTTCTTGTTTGCTGTGATGCCAGCAGGTGTGAAGGGAGAGGAGGGAACCCCTGCAGAAATTCTATCCTTGGTGATAAGCAGTATTGGGGAAGAGTCTTGGGATTTTGCTGCACTTGGGGCAGTTTTGTATTGTGGCAGTATTGGAGGCAGTCCTGGGCTGTGGTAGAACTGGGAGATGGTCTTGGGCTTTGGTATGACTGAGAATGATTTGGCAGAATTGGATGGCATCCTGGATTTTGACATTACTGCGGTAGAGCTGCAGGAGTTTGGTAGCATGGGGTGGGGGAACCCTTGATCTGTCATCATTGTCGAGGGAGAACCTGGGGTGTGGCAGGACTGTGGAAAGCAACATGAGGTTTGGCATGATTGGTGTTGGAATGTGAGGTTTGCCCAATTGGTGAATTCCTGGTATATGTCAGTCGTGAGGGAAAGGGCAGGGCATGGGTCTGACAGCACTGGTTTGTCACTTTTTATGGAATCTGTGAATTTGGTGTTGTGTGATGGATACCTGGACATATATCTCTGTTTATGGCTGTCTGTCTCTTGCTCTCCCATACTTACCTGTAACAAAATCTAAACATTTGAATTACTAACCATCAGCAAAACACAGGGGATTATTACAGGTTTTAAAATTCAGCTTAGTTGTTTTTCATTTGGGAAAAAAGTATTTCAAATTAGGACAAAAAAAAAATCCAGGTTTTCACTTGACTCCTTTCATCAGGTTAGAAGCAGAAAAATCTTTTTACAACTTCTTTTTTGAATAGCCTGGACTGGTCCCTCGACGCCATGTACCAATGGAAGAAATGTGCACAGCAAATGCTCAGTCTAGTAGTACTTCAACATTGCATCGAACTCCTACAGATTTTATAGGACCCCGACGTGTGTGGCCTAATCAGATTCCTGCCTGCTTCTGACAGGCTCCAGTGCCACCCTTTTCAAGGCCCCTAACAAAATGGTAAACACTCAAATATTGTCAGGAACAGGGCAGTAGGTACTGCACTGCCATTTTTATTGTGTCCCTCTGCATTCCCACCCAATAGGGGGCTGAGAATTTGTTGCTCTTTATTTCTCAGTCGGATTTACCGTCTCTCTATGTCTCACAGATATCATAGATTCAAATGTTTACATTTTCTAACTGTCAAAATAACAGCGATGATGAATGATGTTAATTAGATGCAGTTCACTTCAAAATTCAACTAATTTTCTGGTGAAGCTGGTCTTCGGCAGTGGTGCAAAACAGGCAATAACAAATTGACAGCCTATTTTGCAGTTAATGTAAACGAAAATGGAGTGAAAATCGATCGGCTGATTCATTGTCGCCCATGTTGCATTCCCACCGAAGACCAATTTCACCCCCATTGCTGCCCTCCGATTGAAGCATTTTCTGAAGTTTGTAAAGATAAAGCAATAGCTATAACAAGTGTGTGGTCAATGCTTCCGGTGGCAAGAAGGTGTAATTACAGGATGACTAGTTTTCATAGTTAGATTCTATCATTAGTGTGAAGAGTTGATAATAGAAATAACATTACGTTAAAAAGCCACCCTCTTTTTCACCCTCAAACCAGCTACTCTCTCTCTCTGTCCCTGCTCTCTCTCTCAATTTCATTTTCGACAGTTTATCGATAAACTGTGTATATACATAAAACAAAAGCTACAACAGGTGAGTAACCAGAAGTGTCATTTTATTTTCCCTCGATCACTCTGACACACATGTAGCCTCTGTTCTAAAAAAAGTATACATTTTATCTCAGTAAAACTTTTGAAATGTATCCGTTAGCTTTCCTTTAAATAATTTTAAGAAATGTTTGAGCAGATGCTAGAAGAAAATTCTCAGTATAACTGAATTGCACCCTGGTACAGTGCCCATGCTCAGATTTACAACCTAAATTCACCTCTCAAAATCTCTGTTGCCCTAAACTTCTATGCAACTGGGTTGTTCCAGGGATCAGCTATGGACCTAGGTGGCATCTCACAGTCAGCATCTCATTAGGCCATTAGGCAGATCACGGATGCCCTTTACAAGGAGGAGAGGGGTGACACCCACTTTGACACAGATGGGCTTGCACTGGCACAGAGAGCATTGGGTTCAGCATCTATCACTGGATTCTCCCAGGTGCATGGGGGGGAAAGTGACTTACAGTGCAAACTGTCCTGCAGGGCAGGTTCAGGTGAAACGTGCCTGCAGCAGAGTGGCTCTCGCATCCATACCAACCTGATGAGTTCCTGACTCCTGTGGCAACCCCAATGAACTCCCTGAACAGCATGGACACCGTTCTCCACTTCATCTTCTCCTCCTCCCCCTCCGAGGAACTGTGCCATTCCAGTGCTTCTCCCTCTTCAAAGCCTCCACCTCTCAGCAGGGCCATGTTATGGAGAGTGCAGCAGACCACCATAAAGTGCAACACCCTTGAGGGGCTGAACTGGAGGACTCCACCCAGCCAGTCAAGGCATTGGAACGACATCTTCAAATGTTCGATGGCTTGCTCCATCGTTGTCCTTGTGACCAGAATGTATCGATCATGGCAGGGAAACTCAAAGGTGTCAGAAGCCATCTATTAATGGATATCCCTTATCCCCGAGCAATGATCCAAGGATTCTCACTGGTGCCATGAAGAGCTGTGGCACTTACGATTGTTGGAGGATGAAGGTGTCATGGCAGCTACCAGGAGAGCGTGTACACACCTGCATAAAGGGCTTGTTGTGGTCACAGACCAGCTGACCATTTAGGAAGTGGAAGCTATTCCTATTGAGGAATTTCTCTGACTCCTCACTCGGTGCCGTGAAGGTCACATGAGTACAATCGATGATCCCCTGCAGGAATGAAGAGATGGAGGCAAATCCCACTGCCCTTTGTGCCTGCATTGCCCCATCCATTGGAAACTCTACATACTCCCCTGCCCTCTCAAACAGGGCATCCATGATCTGCCTTATGCAATGATGTGCTGCCACCTGAGAAATGCCACCAAGGTCCTCTGCAGATCCTTGGAATGATCCAGAGGCGAAGAAGTTCAAAGTCACTGTGACTTTGATGGTTACTGGTAGGGCATGCTAATGAGATCTATGAGGCCTGAGGTGATCCTCAACAAGAGAACACATGACAGAAACCATCTGGAGATGGTGGAATACTGGTAAAGTCACTGAACTAGTCATCCAGAGGCCCAGGTTAATGCCCTGGGAACATGGGTTCAGATCCCACCATGGCATCTGGTGGAATTTAAATTCAATTAATTAATGAATTCAATTAATAAATAACAATCTGGAATTGAAAGCTAGTAATGGTGCCATGAAATTATCATCGATTATCATAAAAACCCATCTAGTTTGCTAATGTCCTTTAGGGAAGGAAATTTACAGTCCTTACCTGGTCTGGCCTACATGTGACTCCAGACACACAGCAAAGTTGTTGACTTTTAACTTCCCTCTGAAATGGCCTAGCAAGCCACTCAGTTGTCAAGGGTAATTTGGATTGGACAACAAATGCTGGCCTTGCCAGTGATGCCCAATCCCTTGAATGAATAAAAACAAACTGCCTTGATAGGTAAACTTCCTGCAGCACTGATGCTCTTACATATCAAGGTAGATTATTCTTTGGCTGTACACCCTATGCTGAGGGTATCGCCTTTGTTGCCTTCCTGCCACTCGTTCCTCATCCCTATGCTCCTCGTAGCCAGGGGTCTTCACCTGCTGCTGCAGGTGCTGCTCTTTGTTTCTATTCATCCCTATCTCAGAATAGCTTGTTTCCATGTCCAGAACTGACCTGGCTTGCCATCAGCTCGACTGTCAGGGCTTTCTGAAAAACCCTTTTGTGCCCACATGGTCCCTGCAGGCTCACAACACCACCCCCCCCCCCCCCCCACCCCCACCAAGTGCACCCATCCTCACAGTCCAAATGCTCAGAGAGCTCTGCTCACACAATGGCAACTGTGTGCCAATGCATGTGTGCCTCTCTAACCTTTTATACTGCCTTATGATATTCTCCTGCAACCACAACTGGTTCCATGATGTGTTGCTGCCTCCTCCTCACTGATGTGCTAGAGACCCTTCACAGTTCATATGCCTCCTGTAAGCTGGCCCTTAACGAGTTGATAAATAGCTCGTTTACATGATCAATTAGTCATTTGTCATATTTGCCGTGACCCGTTTCCTGACTTTGTTTCTAAAATCGCTGTGCATCGGTAACGTATTGGAATTCTGTCATATTGCTGCGCAGTGTGAAATTGTGGGCCTGTCCGCCTCCATTCCCACCCTCACCCATGTATTGAAAATTCGGCCCATTGAGTTGGAGTGCAGGTTGGAGACACTCCAACACATAAGGGAGGGAGAGAAGTATCTAGACAGTTGGCTCCAGACTGCAGTGACACCTCGTAGAGAGGTGCAAGTTCAGAATGGGATTGATGTGATGACAGTGTGCATGTAAGAAAAACCCAGGTGAGACAGAGAACGAGGATCTGCAGAAACTGATTCAATCTAACAAATATAATGTACTTGATACCTGTGAGGATAAGGATAAAGAGTGTTGGAAGAACAGCCAGAATGTGGACCATGACACCTTGGAATAGGAGGTTGTCCAAAGTGGGGAGGAGGAATGGAAGTGTAATATGATAGTTGTAGGGGATTCAATAATTAGGGGGACAGATAATATCTTTTGTCAGCAGTATCGAAAGTCCCACATGGCATGTTGCCTACCTGGTGCCAAGGTGAAGGGCACCTTGAACCAGCCTGAAAGGATACTGGAGACAGAGGAGGAGGAGCCAGTCAGTGTGATCCATGTTGGAACCAACAACATAGGGAAGAGTGGGTAAGAAACTCTGTTTGAAAAGTACCAGGAACGAGGAGTTAAATTAAAGGACAGGACCTCAAAGGGTTATAAGCTCTGGGTTATTATCTGAGCCACGTGCAGTTTGGCAGATAAGTGTAATAAGCAGATTAGGGAGGTGAACACATGGCTGAAGGAGTGGTGTGGGAACGGAGGGTTCATTTTATGGGACACTGGCACCAGTACCGAGATAGAAAGGAAACATACTGTTGGGACAGCTCCACCTGAACTAGGTTGAGTCCAGGTCTTAGCAGAAATGATAAACAAGGTGGCTCAAAGATTTTAAATGAATAAATGGAGCGGGGAGTGCTCAGGTGGAAAAGGTAGTATAAATAATAGTTCCAAGGCAAACAAAAGGGAAGAGTGCAGAGTAACAGCAAGAAATTATGCTCTACACACAACAGAAAAATAGAAAATGAAAAGATGTAAAGTAATTGAACCAGGAGACAGAAATAAAAAGCAGATGAATAAAACGTTAGAGCAGAAGGACAAGGTGTGTGGCCTAAATAAGCATTCTTTTTACAAAAGCATGGAGTAAGCAAGCAGTGGAAACTTTTTGGGTAGAATTAAGAAATACAAAAGGATTTAAGACTGTAATGGAAATGATGCCCCCTGGTAGCAGCTTTGTATAAATGCAAAGATTACACAAGCATGTACCAAAGGCAGAGTGGTTTTAATGGAGGATTTTAACTTTCATATAGATTGGGGTAAGCAGACTAGCACATGTCAGAGAGCTAGTGAATTTCTTGAGTGTGTCCAGATAGCCTTCTGCAATAACATGTCCTAGAACCAGCAAGGAGGCATGTTATACTAGATGAGTAGTGAGCCAGATTTAGTGAATAGCCTAATGGTGCGTGAACATTTATCTAATAGCGATCATAATATGATCAAGTTTAACGTTGTGTTTGAAAGAGAGAAACATGGAACAGCGACTAAGATTCCACATTTAGGTAAGGCTGACTTCAATGTGATGAGACAAAGAGTGTCCAGAGAAAAACAAGCAAATCTGTTAATAGGTAAAGTGACAGAAGATCAGTGGAAGATGTTCAAAAAAGTATTAAACGTAATACAGACCAATTTATACCCCTAAAAGGCTGATTGCTGAGAGCCAGTATGGATTTGTTAAAGGGCAGGTCATGTCTGACAAACCTGAATGAATTTTTTGAAGAGGTGATTAAAGTAGTCGACAGGGAATATTAAATAACAACTATGGTTGAAAATAAAATGAGGTTTCAGGACAAATAAACTACAAAGATCACTGGCAATTTTGAAATCACTCACACAAAAAAAAATGCTACATATTGACAGGCTAGGTGGGGCATTGTATTTTACAATGGAGCAGGGGGAAGTTTAACTGTAATATTGTCAGTATGAAAAATCTACAGGAAATTGATAAGGGTGTGGTTAGACAACACAGTAACAGAATTTGCATATCAGTAGTCAAAGCAGAACTGACCCCTAATCCCTGTGCAAGGAAGCCACACAGATTTGCTATTGGTTATACTAGAACCTAAATAACATTATATGTACAACATCTATGGAGATCCTTGTCCTATGTTTGCACCTCAAATTGCTGGCTTAACAGTCTGTGTTTTATGTATTTCAAGATATTATAGTGACCAACTGATAGCTGCTAATGTATATTTATTCCCTTGAAAGGCAATATCAATTTGTTGGTGTATGTACAGTCTTGGTTTATATAAATACACAAAAGGAAGTTACCAATCCAAGCAACTCTATTTTATTTGGTGGCAAATGGTTCTAATCCACTTAATAAACTTACGGTACACCATACTTCTGCTTTTTCTAGCTGATGGTAAATATTTAAAAGTTTACTCTAAATTTTACCCATGCAGCAGATACGCTGAGTAACCTGTGTTGTCTTGAATTAATAATTCAATTTGACAAGCACTTTGGAATAAAGGTGCTACTAGTTTGCCTTAGAGTTAATACTTCCTCATTCATATTCATAAAATGTCAAACTTAAATGAATGAGGAAGAATCCTTGATTATCAATGTTATGTTCTTCCTCTTTCATTGTAAGTAGCTCAACCTCATACATACAGATTCCTCCCTCCAATCCATCCCTGACCCTGTCAGTTTCCCAATGGGTGGGTTAGATTAAAATTATCCGCAAAAATTCTAAGCATAAAGATGTTACTCCTCAAGTAAAAATCAGCTACTTGCCTTTTAGGCAAAAATGTGTTCCCTGTTACTCCTGGTTTTGCAAAACAAAAAATCCTGTACTTCAAACTTATTCATTTCCTTCATAAACATGGTAAAATATGTCAACATAATCTTTCTTCCAAAGAACATAGTTTAGTTACCTGACAAAAGTTGCAGTTCAACCTACTTATCCTTTTACATATTTCTCTCTTTCTGTCAATTTAAATTCCATACATATAATGCAAACTATTCTTCATAGCTACTGGCTTGGATGAGTTACTGAGGATAACAGTAAAAAATGAGACAAACCAATATCAGTAGTAATATATTCATTTATCTAGAGCTGCTTCAGATTCTACATAATGTCAGCTCAATAATTCCTCAATATCACAACATCCAATAATACCATCAACAGAAAGAAATACCATTCTTGGCAGGTTACCAATTTTATTTATGAATTTTTGAAGCACATATATCTTATTATGGAAGACTGCTCCTTTAATCATCTCATCAGCCAATCTGGTCAAGCAGATGCACACACAGTGAGAATAATTTCTGCTTCTTGTTACAACCTCTGAATGCTACTTACATTGGCAGATTGTTAATCGTTTCTCATTTTTTGAAACATTCCTCTGTTTAACATTTGATTAACAATGTTTAAAAATAAGTAATTGCATGTGCAAATAGAAATTCAAAAGAAAAAAAACTGAAAAAGTTGATTGATTTCTGGAAATGCAATCTGTTCATGGGTTCATTAATCGAAGCATTGTCTTTCTGTGTTGCTCTCTTGGCAATGATGGGGCTACAAGAGTTAGCAAAGCATCTTTCAAAAGACTCTCCAGGCACTGTTCAGTGTTTATAGGAGAACTGTGTTTAGTATGCCATTTCCTTCAACAAACACCTACTTTTCTCTACAAACAGCATGTTTTTGTAAGAAAATGACAAAAGTCAATTAATATGTAGCAAATGACTGTGTAACAGCATTGTTACAATGTTTTATTCCCTTAAATAAACTAATTAAGTAGCATATTTGCATATGGTTCTTCACTCATTTAAAAACTAGTTTAAAAGGATAATGACTATAATCTTCAACATTTGCTGTTAGCGATGAAATTCTATATTGATAATTACAATAGTTACAAAAGCCCAATAGGAAAGCTTTCCTATTGGGATAATTGAAAATCCCATAAGTCTTTATAAAGTAAAAGGGAACAAACCCTTACAGCATTTACAATGCTGCAATGATTTGTCTGTTCTACCGAGAAAATCAAATATTTATTTGATGAATAGTAAGCTATATCTTAAAAGGCAACTACTGAAAAATTAAGTTACTAAGACATAATTTTAAAATGATGCTATTTTAATTTTTAATGCTAAATTGTCAGAAAAATCTATGCTTTCGGATAATTTTTGTATTTTGCTGGTTAGAAGTTAAGTTAATTAATAAAGGTTTATGATTGCTGTGATCACTGTTTCTTGCTTCTGAAATATCACCACAATACATCACATTTTCACCATGAATTTCGTATCAGGAATCATTTATCTAATAGTGATATAATAATCTTCATCTGACGCGTGCTGTGCCTGCTGCAACGTGTAATACTCTGCTCTATCAACTACGGTGTGTTATTGCTTACTGCTGTGAAATATTATTTGGTCTTGCATGTCCGTGTCAGGGGAAAAAAAACATGATGGAAAGGATGATTCCTTGATATTGTACGTAATTTTTAGCTTGATAATCCGTGAACAGTCATACTACGAAATCGACGTTATTCAAACTTTGCACCCTGCAGGCAGCACATGACACAATACGGAAATAGTAAGTGTTCCTCTAAAGTATTATCATTGATATGATTGTGCAGCAATACTAGTAATAACCAGCCCCACACCTAACCTAAACAAGACTATGGCGAATGTATTTGCGGATCTTCTGCTAATTTGTATTCGAGTATTTTTAAATTTGTAATCTTTCACTGTGCAATCTCCCGTTTTAAACACTAAAAAGTTGTCATTTTATCATACCGCTTACCACATCCCACCATGGATCTGTAAATGAATTTCCTTCATTGAATCCACAGAAGCTGCAGTCATTTAAAATTAAAACACACATTTCCCTGACGTAAAGCAGTGCGATCACTTGTACACGAATCCGTAAAATGCTCATTTAACTCTTCTTACCTCGTGGCCTTCCGGACAAAGTATGAATGTGCAAAGTCTAAATTATCATCGAGAAAAGCTTCCGTGCGTTCATAGTCGGTGGGGCTGTAAGTCGCCATGGTCCCGGCTGGCTGGTACCTTCCTTGCCTCTCTCCTCCCGGGTTGTCACTCTCTCCCTCTCTCTCTCTCCTCCCGGGCTGTCTCTCTCTCTCTCTCTCTCCTCCCGGGTTGTCACTCTCTCTCTCTCTCTCTTCTCCCGGGCTGTCACTCTCTCTCTCTCTCTCTCCTCCCGGGTTGTCTCTCTCTCTCTCTCTTCTCTCGGGTTGTCACTCCCTCTCTCTCTTCTCCCGGGTTGTCTCTCTCTCTCTCTCACTCTTCTCTCGGGTTGTCTCTCTCTCTCTCTCACTCTTCTCTCGGGTTGTCTCTCTCTCTCTCTCTTCTCCCAGGCTCTCTCTCTCTCTCTTCTCCCGGGTTGTCACTCCCTCTCTCTTCTCCCGGGTTGTCACTCCCTCTCTCTTCTCCCGGGCTGTCTCTCTCTCTCTCTCTCTCTTTTCTCCCGGGCTGTCACTCTCTCTCTCTCTCTCGGGTTGTCACTCTCTCTCTCTCTCCTCCCGGACTGTCTGGCTCTCTCTCTCTCTCCCGCGTTTTCACTCTCTCTCTCTCTCCTCCCGGACTGTCTGGCTCTCTCTCTCTCTCCCGGGCTCTCACACTCTCTCTCTCCCGGGCTCTCACTCTCGCTCTCTCTTATCCCGGGCTCTCACTCTCTCTTTCTCCTCGCAGGCTGTCACTGTCTCTCCTCCTAGGCTGTCACACTCTCTTTCCCAGGCTGTCACTCTCTCTCTCTCCCTCCTGGGCTGTCACTCTCTCTCTCTCCCAGGCTGTCACTCACTCTCCTCCCGGGCTGTCACTTCTCCCCCGGGCTGTCACTCTCTCCCTCTGTATCTCCGCCCTGCTCGATCCTCCCGGCTATTTCGGTTACATTGTTGCCCTCTAGCTGAGGCACGTACAGCCGGTGGCTGAGAAATCAGTTCCTCACCGCAAACAGAGGCGGTGAGAGAGAGAGAGAGAGTGAGACGCCTCCAAACACAGGAGCCAGAATTTCCCCTGTCATCCACTAAAATTCCCGTCATTAACTGGTCGCCAGAACCTGCAGGCGAGTCACCGGCAACTAACTAAGCAAGGAGCACCTCCAAAACACGGATCAGGATTTCCCAGCAATATCGACTGACTCTCAGCTTCCCACACACTAAACATTTATACAGCGTGTTTGATCTGATCTGTCATCATCACTTATCAAAAAGAATAAATGGGTAAGCGGTACATATACAATTAGTACTGTCAGACAGTGTCTGGTATAGCCCTCATTTTTTGCTTTGGCTCCACTTTACATTCTTTTGCAATTTTTAACGTATCATTTTCCATATCATTTTAGAAATTTGCTCACAACGCTGTGACCATTTAAAACAATACTATATTTTAGTAGTAGGTAACCAGTAGTATTTATGCAGCAAAAAAACCCACCAGGAAAATAGCACTAGTTCCATTAATATTTGCTTTGGAATCTTTTTTTCAACATTTTTGACTGGCTTTTAAAACATGATACTGTCGGAGTGATATCTGTCTTATTAGCGTATGTTTTGTAAAAACTTACCAAACCCTGGAAATATTCACAGACCTCCTCCCCGAAATGTCTCTTATACCGCATTGCAAAACTTTTCAAAGCTCAGGAGCTGAAAAAGAAACTATCTACCAACATAGAGACATGATATTTAAAGCTAAGGGAAGACTTTGCAAATTCCTGCTCATGGCAGATTTTCTCACACTAGGAGTGCAGATTGGAAATCTGAGCACAGAGGTCACAGAATTTTTTTATCCTCAGCTTTGCAACATTAGCTAGCAACATGACTGTTCAAATACAATAAAAGCTTTGTTATCTGGCACTTCACCAACTGGCAAGCTCTATTATCCGGAATTTCCAAAATCTCCCTAAACAAGTCTTGATTGTAGTAACCAGAATCCATCCAGTACCTCCAGACATCTCCTAAAGCTCTCCCGGGCCGAGTTTTCCAGAGTGCAGTTGATTGTTCTCGGTATTAGCGTAATTTATACATTAAGTTTAACGTACCTCAAGATTTCTATGCATCTTCAATGCCTCAAGATTTCTGTAGTGTACATCTTCTTGTACTTTGTATAATCATTTTCTTAAAATTGTAACTATTGTATTGTATTGCCTAGGTAAGTACAACTCTTGATGAACTGGAATTTTTGATTATCTGGTACCTCTCAGGTCCGGCACATGCCTGATGGCAAAGTTTTTTTTATTGTACTTTGTTTTCCGCATCTGGATTATATTTTCTCATTCCCTCTCTGTCTCATCCCCCATTGCTCATTTCCTGACCCTCACTTCCTCTTCTTTCCCGGTCTCATTCTCTCTCATTTTCTCTCTCACACACACATGCAAACCCTCTGTGTCTCAATCTCTCTCATTATCTCCATCATTCTGACTGTCTTTCTTATCGCTGCTTTTTTCAGACACACTACTACCTCTTATTTCCTCTTTCCCTTCCTTTATTCTTTTGCTCCCTTTCATTCCCTCAATTTGGTGAATTAAAAATCACTCTAATGGAAGAATTCCAAGCCTCACTTTTACTGCTATTTACCATGAGAATGGACATGAATTGAAAAGACAATCTTCTTTTTCAGTAATGTCTCCAGTTCCCTCGAATGACAAAGGCAATGCATGTTTAAAATGCATAGTTCAGAACTTGGACTATTTTTGGTGCAGTCCAAAAAAAAACAATTTTCATGGAGAGGCATCTGAAAAAATGATGAAGGTTTTCAACCTGAAGATTGGGCACATTACTCATTCTAAATCTTTTTCTACAGTACATCAGATTAGGATCTTGGTAGGACATGAATTGTATTCTCATCTTCTGACACATACAGTATTATGCCTTTAGGGCATTTTTGTAAATGCTAAGGTTGGAAAAAGAGAAAAAAGAACACAACAGAATTGTACCAAGATTGTTCAGAAATACAATCATTAATATCTGTGGAAGCAGATTGTAGACCCTTGGGTTTGCTAGATCACAAGTTAGACAGCAGAGCTTTGTGACAAACTAATTCTTGAACATTAAAGTTCACAAACTGTAAATTGGATGTTATAACAGCAATTCTTTTTAATCCCCAAAAAGGAAACAACTTTAAAACGTTTTTCAAATTGATAACTTGGTTACAATCTACTAGTAAATTTGTTTAAATCAAGAAAATAACAGTCAGTAATTGGGATAAAAATAGTTGGAATTTCTTCATAGTTTGTCATATTCAGACAATAATCATTGTAACATAGAAGTGAGGACAAAACTAGCAGTAAATAATATATAGATTACAATAAATTAAAAATAAATATGGATTAGCCCAATCGGAATGGGAGGAAAGGCTTGTTGTAGCTGATCATGCACTTTGTTAGTTCTGCATTTCTGTTATTGGGACAGCTGGATGAGACAACTGAACAAAACATTCAAAAAGCCACATACATGTGGCTCATGACTGCCTGCTGTCCATAATAGAGACATATTAATAAAACAAATTACAAAGAATTGCAAGTTGTATGGGTTGGATATTTTACTTTCTTTCACTCTCTGTACTATTGGTTTCAACCTGCCCTCCGATTATACATTTAAGCAGATTATGTAAAGGTAGATCATCAGGATGCATCGATTTCATAAAATTCTTAAAATAACATTACTAATATATTCGGTATTACCAATCTACTATTTTTTAACTAGCTTAAACCTCCTCACCTAATTTTAAGTAACACAGTACAAGATTGCAAGATATTTATGAATGAGGCATGTCCTTCAACATATCAAGTTTATCCATCCAGAATGATCCTAAAATTCCTCTGTTGACATAGAATTGCCTAGAATGTACAATACAGGAACGGGTCATTTGGTTCAACAGGTCTCTGTCAGTGTTTATGCTCCACAAGTACCTCCTCCTATGCATCTTCATCTAACCCTATCAACATAACCTTCTATTCTTTTCTTCCACATGTGTTTATCTGTCTCCCCTTAAATACATCTATGTTATTTGATTCAAATGCTCCCTGTGGTAGCAAGTTTCATTTTCTAACCACTCACTTGGTAAGGAAGCTTCTCCTGAATTCCCTATTGGATTTATTAGTGACTATTGTTATTTATGCCTTCTAGTATTGGTCTCCCCCACAAGTGAAGACATCTTCTCTACATCTACCCTAACCAACCCTTTCATAATCTTAAAGACCTCTATCAGGTCACCCCTCAGCCTGCTGTTTACTAAAGTGTCCCTACCTGTTCCAACTTTCCTTATTGGTATAGCCTCTCAGATCATCATGTAAATCTCCAGTGCCTCTATATCCTTTTAGTAATATGGAGACCAGAACTCTGCAAGGTACTCCAAGTGTGGTCTAACCAAGGTTCTTTACCAGTTTAACATACTTTTTCTGTTTTTTAATTATATCCCCCTCGAAATGAATCCCAGTACTTTGCCTTTTTATGGCCTTATACCCCGTGCAACTACTTTTAGTGATTTGTGTATTTGTACCCCTAGATCCCTTTGCTCCTCTACCCATTTAGACTCTTATTTTCCAAGTATATACCCTCTTTAAATTCTTGCCAAAATGCACCACCTCACATTCATCTGTATTGAAAACATCCCTCATTTGTTTAGATGCCTCTTAACTACATTTGAGCATCCAATTATTTCCTAAAAGATTCCATGACTTTTTTTTATTCACAACTCTTCCTGGAAATCTATTTCATATGTTGATCACTTTTGAATAAAGATTAACCTATTGGCATTGGTTCTAAATTTACCTTTTATTAGTTTGAATCAATGTCTTCTTATACTACTGTCAGAGTGTCAGACTGCTTGTCCGACATCCAGTACTGGATGAGCAGAAATTTCCTCTAATTAAATCTTGGGAAAACTGAAACCATGTCTTCAGTCCCTGCCACAAACAGTGCTGCCGAGCTACATACTCCTTCCCTTGCCCTGACAATTGACTGAGGCTGAATCAGAGTGTTCACAACTTTTACCCTAAGATGAGTTTCCAACCACACATGTGTGCCATGACTAAGGCTGCATAACATCAGCTGACTCTGCTCCTGCCTCAGCTCATCTGCTGCTGAAACCCTCATAATTGTCTTTGTTGCCTCTAGGTTTCACTATTCTAAAGCAATCCTGGACAGCCTCCTTTGCTATACCCTCCGTCAAACTTGAGGTCATCCAAAACTCTGTTGCCTGTGTCCTCACTCACACCAAATCCTGCTTGCTGATTGCCCTTATGTTTGGTGTCCTACATTGGCTCCCTGTTAAGCAATGTCTTGAGTTTATAATTCTCATCCTTGTTTTCAAATCCCTAAAGGGTCTGTAATCTCCTACAGCCCCACAACCCTCCAAGATATCTGAACTCCTCTAATTCTGGCCTCTTGAGCACTCCCGACTTAATCACACCACCTTTGGTCCCTCCCTAAACATCTCTGCCTCTTGTGATGGAAATCACACCTGCCAAATAGAAACATATTAATTTTGTCATATGGGACACTACTGAAACTTTTTTGCTGGACATTGCAAAGAGCTTGTTTAAAAAAGCAGAGCTGAACAGCTGAAAACATGGTTGCACATTTGCGTTCTGAGAGACAGTTAAATAGAGAGACAGTGGGAGTGCTCACAGATTCAATTAACAAGATTGGTCTGGGCAATAATGGTGATCCACATCCTGACTGTGTAAGAGCCAGAACTCCACCCCCTACCGTGTGTGTGTGGAAAACTTTGAAGGCCAGCAAACCACCCTGCCCCCCCCCCCCACCCCCCACAAGAAGCTGCTGTTTTAAACAGAGATGGTCACATGACCTACTTGCTGGTCAGACTGGGGGCTTTTTGAATTGTGCCTCACAGAAATGAGTGATAAGGCTAATAAACATACATTGTTCTTGTTTAAAGCTAAGAAAACCTGTCTGACTGGTTCATTTGCAATTACAATTAGAGAGCAGTGAGCAAAGACTCACTGAGGTGGTAAGCTAAAATCACTGTGTTTTAAAAGATAAACCCTGAGACCCCTTCCTCACCCAGTCCTAACACTCTCTCCCTCGCCTTCTTCCTTTAAGATGCTTCTTAAAACCTTCCTTTTTGACTGAGCTTCTGGTCATCTGCTCTAATATCTCCTTACCTGGCTCGGTGTTATATCTTGTTTTACAATGCCGCTCTGAATTGCCTTGGGATATTTTATTACATGAAAGGTGCTTTATAAATATAAGTTGCTGTTGATACCTTCAAGTAATCTCCCAGATTTACCATTTCCATTCTCTTAACTATCTTACATATATCTATAAAATGATCTCTGAATTTTTATTCCAGGGTGAAAAGCCCAGGTTTTCCAGGCTTTCCTCATCACTCATAGTCTACAACAGCCTGGTAGCTCTTTTTCTGCACTGCCTTCAGCAGTTGAATATCTCCCTTGTGTATTGGTGACTAGAAATGGATGCACTGCCCAAGGGAAGTTTAACTAGAGCAGTTTGGTCATAACTTCCTCTGATTTGTATTCCAGTGTTACGGTTTTGTAGTTCAATGTTCAATTGGCTATGTTGATTGTTGCCCTACGTTGGTTGAACATTGTACATTGAGACTCCTAGGATATAGATTTGGGTTACGGAGCACCAGCTGCCGTGTGTCTCCAGGTGTGCATTGCATCACTGGCCACTTCCTGAGCGGCCCATGTGGTATTCTGGGAGGAGAAGGGCGCATGCAAGGGGAATCTCCAGGGTGTGCCAGAAATCTCTGATTTGGTGATACACTGGCATCACACAGCCTAACTGGCTGATGTGAAGTCAAGATTCCAAATTTGTGAATGTTAGTGCAGGCAGCGCATTCATACATCACTCAACAAACATCAGGTGATCTGCTGCAGGATGGGCAAAGGGAGTAAGAGTGACACCGTGGAGCACGAATTTTCTGTCCTTTCTCAGGATGACCGTATTCGTGCTCCCACCACTGTCACTTCGCCAGTGCCCTTGTGGTTGCCGCTTAGTCAGCTGGTCTAGACTGCTGCTGCCCATGCTGAGGTGGTGCAGTCCGAATCCGGGCTCTCAAGGCCCAGAGCTGATCAAGGTCATCCTTCAAGGCCATCTGCTGTCTCCCCCAGTAAAAGGCAGCAGCCTTCCAACAGCCATGTTGCTGCCACTGGAGTAGCACAGTGTGGGAGCTCTAGGACAGGCAAAGTTACCCTTAAGATAGGCACTCAGAGAATGCACAAGGATGAATAGTTCATTTCTGTTTGTATAATTCAATGTCTTGTTGTATGAGGATGTTTGGTGAATGTTTCTGTTGGTGACTTTTATCGCTGGATGCTGACCAAGAGGATGTGGTGATGGGGAGCCTGAAATGAATGCTACAGTGGGGAACAGTGGATGATCTGTGAGGGAATGGATTGGAAGGCTCTGCTTCCACTCAAACAATTCCTCCCTCCCAACATGGATCCCGGGAATGGGTTGGTTGCCCAGGCTCTCCCTCTAACCCCAGTCCCACTTCTGTTAAAACTGAAAGTGGACAGGTTGGGGTCAGGTTTGAGATTTTAATAAGTTTAACATACTGCTCACTCCAAAACACCCATTTCTCTGTGGCTGAAATTACCTCCCTTACTTCAGTGGAGTTCTTCAACTCACTGGTATGCATTAGGTCAGCCACCTTCTATAGATACCCATTTTTTGGAAGAGATATAACTCAAGATTTCTCAGAGTTGATTCAGTGATTCTGGCCAAAACTCCCGGCTCACACATTGACAGAATGATAAGGTGCCTTATCACATGCTGTGACACCAGCTTATGAATTATGGTGTAATTTATGTTCAATTCAAGCCTTGTGCAAGCAGCAAAATGAAGAGTAGCCTGCAAAATATCTCTTTATGCAACCACATACTTTTAAGTGTCTGAGTTCCAAACACATTATCAATAAACAACCCTCGAGAGTCTTATTATATTCACATTTATTTGTGTATAGATTCAAATTGTTTCTCTTAGCTTTGGATCACTGCTTTGAGTCAGTTACCATATTCTCCTTGGCTTGCATCAAGTACCAATATGGCTCCCTGATACTGAGCACCCCAAGTATTACAGCATGTATCTCTGATGACATGCTAAAAGCTGTCAGTAGCTGACTCATAACTATTCTCAGTTTAAATGTCTAGCATGCACAGAAATCCATCAAGATGCTTAACAGTCAGCGAGGTACTGAAAACAAATACAAATGGACAAGGTTTGTGCACACTGTATCAGACATTTTTTATTTGTTTCATGGGATGTGGGCAAGCTGGCATTTATTGCCCGTCCTTAATTGCCCTTGAGAAGTTGGTGGTGCGCTGCCTTCTTGGACCGCTGCAATCTGTCTGGTGACAAATATATTCATGACAACACATAACCTAATCTTGCCACCATGCTTCAGCATCGTAGCAATAGGTGAGACTCAGGCTTTTGTGCCTTGTACTATTTCAGTGATCTTCCAATTCTGTCAATTCTTCTTCAACTAATTAGCTGGGTGAGGTCAGGAAATGGAAGTGGGATCTTTTCCACTTTAGCTGCTAACTAATCATTTTTAGCAGATGGAAGAAATTGGGTGTTAATGACTTGGCAACATCATCTCCCAGTATTTTGCCCCATTTATGCTGATTCTTAATTTTGCAAAAATGAAACTGGTGTTGAGAGTCACTAAACACTGTTTAAAGAGACAAACTATTCAGTTATTGTTCAAATCTCATAATTGTGTTATTTATTTTCTCACTGTTGCCAACTCTTTGCCATCTGCCTTTGTGCTATTTGATGAAGGGCTTCCATTTGTACACTCCTGCTTTTTAGACAGAGCAAAATAGGTTTCTTCTTGAGGATTTCCTTTTTTCTTTGCTTCTTCGAAGAAGCAGAGGAGAAATAGAGTGAAGCCAGGCTGGTGTGGCAGAACGACAGAAGTGTGGCATCCACCCACCAATACCCTCAACCTAGAGTATGGGTGCACCTGCCTGCAGTTGGTCAAGAAGCCAGCCCTGCAGAACTTCTGAATCCCATCTATACCATATGCATTGCTCTCCATGTGACTGTTAAATTCGCCAATGCCCTTGTTATCTATGCTGCTGCACTTCAGATGCCTTGATTAATCTGGTTATGACCTGGGGTATAATCCATTGAGGGTCTCAAGCAACATAGTAGTGCGCTGTATGCTGCACAACTTTGCCTTAAAAGTGGTCTCCTCCTAGGTATTCCAAAGGACAAAGAAGCCATCAGAAGTATTGGCATCAAAAAAAGGAGTAACAGCTTAAAGAAGTGAAGGGCAACCTATTGTTGACTGCAAGATACACTTAGATGCACCTCTTGCCTAAAACCTTCAATCTGTATCCCATAGTCCTTGTACCATTAGTTATTGGGAACAGTTTGTCTAACTCATCTATGCCTATCATAATCTTGTACAGCTCTAATAAATATTCCTTCAATCTCCTTTGTGTTAAGGAGAACAACCTAGCTTAAACAACCTAACTTTGTAACAAATATCCTCCATGGCACCATTCTGGTAAATCTCCTCAGCACCCTTTCAAGGACCCTCACATCTTTCCTAAAGTGTGGTGACCAGAACTGGATGCAATACTCCAGTTAGGGCCTAACCAGAGCTTTATAAAGGTTCAGCATAACTTCCCTGCTTTTATACTCAATGCCTCTATTTATGAAGCCGAAGATACCATTAGCTTTGCTAGCCATTCTCTCAATATGTCCTGCCACCTTCAAAAATCGATGCACATGCACCTCCAGGTCCCTCTTTTCCTGCACTCTTCAGAACTGTGCCAATAAGTCTATATTGCCTCACCCTATTTTTTCTGCCAAAATGCATTACCTCACACTTTTCAGTATTAAATGTCATCTGCCACTTGTCTGCCCCTTCTGCTAGCCTATTTATGTCCTGTTGCAGGCAGTTCATATCATCCTCACTGTTTGCCACACCTCCAAGTTTAGTGTTATCGGCAAATTTTGAAAATCTACCCTGTATTCCAAGATCCAAATCATTTATATACAGCGAAAGAAAAAGCAGTGGTCCCAGCACTGACCCTTGGGGAATACCACTGTCTACCATCCTCCAGTCTGAAAAACAACTGTTCACTATGACTCACTGTTTTCTGTCCTTAAGCCAATTTTTTTATCCAATTGGACACTGACCCTCCTATTCCATGAGTCTCAGTTTTGTTAACCAGACTTTTATGTGGTACTTTATCAAACCTTTTCTTAATTCCATATAGACAACATCCACCACATTCCCTTCATCAACCTTCTCTGTTACTGCATCAAATGCCAATCTGCAAGAGATTGGAAGAAAAAATAGAACTCTTCATCAAAATCGTGGCAGACAGAAAGTCAAGTCTAGACACATATAACAAAATGATCTACTAGTGTTTGGGTTACTGTCTGTGCTGCCTTTCCTCAGTTTGATCATGGATGCACTGTTACAGTCTGGATGCCAGGTAATTAGGCTCAAAGCCTCTGAACTCTTTTATAGAAACAAGAATTATTAAACAGTGTAATACCATGAGTGATATGTCTTGAGATTGAGAACATAACAGTAGTAAAGATTGTCAACAAGGGAGGAAAAATATGATTTAATTCCCTTTGCACTTAAGTTTAACCATTGATATCATAACCATACAGTAATCTTGTCAATCCAAAGTAATAGCTAACTATTAGCTATTACTTCCCTTCTCAGCGATCAGGGCCACAAACATTCCTTCCTTACATATAATTCTTTCAATTGACTTACAAGTACTTCTTTCAATTTAGTATACTCTATTCACTATACACAATGCGGTCTCCTGTACACTGGGGAGACCAATCATAGATTGGCTGAATACTGCCATTCAGTCTGCAAGCTTCTGATCACTTGTCATCTTAATTCTCTGTCTCACTCCCACTCTGAACTCCCTGTCCTCAGCCTCCAACACTGTCATAATGAAGCTCAAGGAACAGCACCTCTTCTTTTGATTAGGCACTTTCAGGCCTTTGGAGTCAACGCTGAATTCAACAATTTCAGATCATAACCATTGCTCCCATTTTTTTTTTGAAAAGCAGGTTTTGGTAATAATTTTGCTTTTGCCTTTTTTGCAACTTCTCTTCAACCTTTTGGCTGGAATTTATTCAGAGCGGTGGGGGCTCCGTGATGGGCCCAGAACCCGGAGGCAACCCTGCCTCAGCTGTTTGTGGGAGCTCCAGCTGCATTTTCCACTTGTCCTGCAACTAATTAGTTGCCGTTGGGACTCCTGTCCCTTTAAAAGATGGGAGCCTGGCCAATTAGAAAGCCGTCAGATCTTCAGTCACAGAAGCACTGGCCACTGCTGGGACTGTGCCAGCAGAGAGGACGCTTGGGAGCAGGCTGCCCTCACTATCAGCAAGTGGGTTTGGGGTCGCAAGGGCCAGTCAGGCAGGCCCTGGTGAGGTGGCGGGGGGGGGGGGGGGTGGGTGGTGGTTGGTGAAGGTAAGGTGGGGTGTTGCCATGGGGGAAGCAATTGCTGCTGGGGATGCCTCTGTGAGCCACAGAGTGGCCGATTAGGAGGGCACCCCCTGAGCATGCAGGGAAGTCATCAGGTTTCACCAGGTGGTCTCCACACGCAGCGGAGAGTCCAGCCCCTTGCTGGTAAATTGCCAGTGACAGTGGGAAGAGGCCTTTAATTGGCCACTAAGGTGGTTCAATTGGCCTCTGGGCGGGAGGGCAGTCCTCCACTTTCCCACCACTGGTAAAGTGTCATGGTGGCAGGAACATGCGGGCACTCCGACCCCTGCCTTCCCTTGCCATTTAATAGGCACCCCCCCCCCCCACCCCCCACCCCACACCATCTCCCAGCCTGTCCCTAGAGGACTGGTAAAATGCAACCCATCTTCTGGGAATTTACTTGTCCCATTACCACGCCCTTTTGCTTTTCCTCATCATCCCTTGTGTCATTTAATCGCTTTTGCCTTCCACAAACCTTCCCTTCTGATCTTTCTTCTCGTCCCTACCCCTTTCCCTGCCTCTATACTTGCTTCAAACCTGTCGCTTATCTAACCTTTGCTAGTTTTGATGAAAGATCATCGATCTGACATTTTAACTTTTTTTTCTCCATAAATGTTGCCTAACATACTGAATATTTCCACATTTTCTGCTTTATTTCAAATATCCAGCATTCACAGAATTTTACTTTTATAATAGTTAAGTACTTGAGTCAGAATGTTATTGATCCATATTAATAGATTCACTGCATTTGTAAGTGAGTCATCTCAGAAATGGGTCATTCAGAAATATATTTGCTTCTAATACACAATAAAACAATTCTCAAGGAGATTGTGAAGAATTCACTCTGGATGTTATTTCTTTTCTATGGAAAGGAAAAATTATATATGCATTTTCTTCATTTCCTTTTAACGCTAGAATCTTACAGGATGTTTAGCCAAAATGTCACAACTTAATTATGATAATTCCATATTTATTGATTTTTGAAATTGGAAATCTTTCATCACTGTTCAGATGGGTATTATTCCTCCAATATCATGCGTCATTGAATAGTTTATTGTCTCGAGTTAAGGCCCTGATCTGGCACCCTTCTACATAGAACTTTTCACTGATAATTAGACTATTGAACAGGCCAAGTTGAAAGCTAAGAGATCTGCTAGTCTCCAGAACAGAAAGTCCAGTGGCACTCAGAAAATCTCACAACAAAGTTCACTATAAAAGCAATTGCAAATTTTTGCCTTAATATGTACTAGTCATGAACAGTGTTCCAGTGGTGGACTTAACAAATTTTGTTACATAGAGACATGGTGAGATAAATATGTTGTTGGCATTGGCAAAAATACCAGTCTTAGGATAACTGTATTCTAGCAATGTGCAAGGATTGATGAGTTACCTGTGAATTTTGAATTTACATGTCATCAAATATTAACAGTAGCTTTTATTGATGAACCATTTGGTCTTACTCTTGGCCTCTCCAAAAGGAAATGCTTAGTTTTATTCTCTGCTCCTCTTTAGATCTTCTATGCTAAATGAAATTCCTTGACAGATAGGTCAGGCATGCCTCTGTCAATGCCATTCGATAAGAAGCTACTCTTACGGCCAGGTGAGAAAGGGGTCTAGGGGTTCCCTCTCAGCCTTTGCCTGGTATAACCGTAACAGGATTTAATTTTAAAAACACCGAGCTTTTGGCTCCCCGTCAGTGAATCCTTGTTCACTGCTTTCCAATTGTAAGGCAAAGAAATCAATCAGACAGATTTTCTTAGATTTATACAAGAAAGGTGCAAGTTTATTAATCTTAAACTCTAATTCGGTTAACGACTACGAATATGCAACGCGACCACACTAGCATGCATACGCGATAAACACCCACGCAGATAGAGACAGAAAAAGTAGAAAGAATAAAGGGGAAAAGTTTGAGGCAATAACTGGGTTTCTATTCTTACGGTCCTTAGAGTTTAATGTAGAGTCTTTGGTTGCCGATAAGTCTTGCTGTTTCATTGGGGCCCAGTGTACGCTTTAAAACCTGTTTTGATGTAGGAGTCTTTTCTCTCTTGAGGTTTAAGTGACTTCAGTGGATCCAGAGATTAGTGAAAGAGACACAGCCAGACAGGAGAGAGGCTCTTGTTCCAAGTTCAGTTGCAATGTGCAGTCTGACCCAAGCTGTCCTGTGAGCAGTTCAAAACCAGACTTGGGTCAGCAGGTTAGCCATGTGACTCGCTTTTTTTTAAACAAATCCCTACATTTGTGGATTCCAAAGCTCTTGGTGGGGTGGGGCGGGGGGGGGGGGGGGGGGGGGGTGGGTGGTGGTGGTGTACTGCTGTCTCTTACACCAACAAAATGTGGATTACCATTGCCCAGATCAATCTCTGTTAATTGAATCAGTGAACAGTTCTTTTGTCTCTCCAAGCACTGTCTCTTAGTATGCAAATGTTTTTCCAGCCACTACTGATCTCTTTAAACAAGTCATCTCTTCACTCCAGCAACAGTTTAAAATTGATTTTCATATGACAAAATTAATATGCCTCATTCTTGGCTGGTGGGGGTCTTCACGACGTTACACATTACTTCTTTTATGTGAATTCATTCAGATTGGAAACTTACTATTGGGAACTAATAAAAGGTTGTATAGAAAACTGAATTAATCCTCTAACTCCCAAATGGAACATCCCAAACTGGATGTATCAGGGTTGTCGCTTGATACTGTGGGGGTGGGTGTTAGGTAGAGCAGGACGTCCCCACATCTCTCTGGCTTTGCTCCAATCCCAACCATTTCTCTGTTTAGGGACTCATTCGATATGCATGGCAGGGCTTCCGCCCTCAAGAAAGAACCTATCAATGCAATGAGAGAAGTCTAGTAGTGCTGCAGCAGGGATGCAACTGCAGCACTCGCAAAGCCAAAGAGACACCTTAAAAGAGTGCCCAGAAGATTGATTCAAGACTCCTACTATAGGTCTCAGCTTAAACTTGTTCAGGTCTTCAAATAATAATTTCTGGACTTGAATTGGAGGGAGAAGAGGCTCTTTCCCTCTATCTAGGAACTTGGAGCCTTATCAGCTCCAGACTCGTCTATTCCAGTTTCCTCCTTGTTGACCTTCCATCCTCCATGCTTTGTAAACTTCAGTTTGTTCAAAACTGCTGCCTGTCTTCAAATCCCACCTCTCCTGTTCTTCCTGACCTATGTTGGCTCCCATTCCTCCAACACCTCCAATTTAAAATCCACATTCCTTCTTTAAATCCTTTCATGGCCTTACACTTTCCTATTTCTGTAACCTTCTCCAGCTCTACTACTTCCTCAAAACTCTCTGTTCCTCCGACTCTGTCCCCTTGTGCATCACCTTCCCACTCCAGCCCACTATTTGTGGGCATGCCTTCACCCTCCTGGGCCCTAAATTCTGGATTGCTTTTAAATCACATCTTTGATCCAGCTTCTTTGGCTGATTATGTCTTTGTGAGATATTTTTCTCTTAAAGACATTGCAGGTGGTTGTTGTTATTCCCAGGGCTTACTGTCACCTTCCTACCCTTCTACCATTATCTCCTTACAGTGGGCAGGGAATGACAAGCCATTGACAGTCCCAGTGGGGGCAGGGGAGTGGAAATCATGGTCAGGGCAGTGAGGAGATTGTAGGCCCCATCGCCTGAATCTTCCATCAGTCTTCACCAATTTTGAGCAGAATCATGACAGAAAGTTACACAATATGTTCTCAGAAATGTTTAGAGAAGGAATGTTACAAAAATAGCTGCAATCAAACTGTGTGGTGAGATAATTGTTTGAAGAAACTCAAGCTTTTGGAAATACCAAGAGATTAAAGTGAAGCTGTTGCTTAATGACAATTATTTAGTTCATATTTAAATAGACACTGAGCAGATGTTACTGTTGTTTTTAACACAGATCACAGACAGACAGAAAACAAAATCTCAGGATTTTCCCACAGGTTTCTGGACACTGAGGTTGGGACCAAATGGGGGTTCCAAGACCGCATTTGGCAGCAGTAAGACCGGCTCAGCGATATTGAGGCCGCCTCTGTGCTCGCTGTCCAATTAATTATGGCAGGTGGGCTCCCAAAGCTGTCGGCGCCATCACAGGGCTGGAAGCTCTGAAGCTTCAGCAGCCCCACCAGGAGGTGAGCGCTACTGAGGCAGGTAGGAGACTGTGAGGACACCTCAAAATGGAGATGCCCTCAGAGACATAAAATTAAATATGTTAATCAGACCAGGGAAGCCAGTAGACCCCTCCTACCCATGGCCTCTCCTACCTTTCTTTGTGGGTTGGAGCTTCTGGCTCCAAAGGTCCTCTGGATTGCTGCAGGGAGGCTGTCTCCATTAAGATGGTGGCTTCTGCATGCGGCAGGGGGCTGCTCCACCAGCGGCAAAATGCCGGCGAGCTGGTAAAATCGCCCCTAATTGGAGCCTGAATGTAAATTGGCTGCCTGCCTCTGAAGATGTTAATGAGACCTTTGCAAATTGTTTTTTAGCCTTGCTCCAAATTTGATGTGTGCAACACAGTTTTCCCAGAGCTTGGGAAACTGACCAGGGAAGTGGAGATGAGATGGAGCAGCAGTTCAGGTGAGTATGCAAACTTGTTGATCCACTTCCCAGCCCACCCCGGGAAAGTTCCCTGGTGGCGGGAATGTGTCGTGGAGCTGTGCTGATGCGGCTCCCCACTGTTTTCCCAGCAACCCCCTTCCCCTCCAAACCCTCCACCCAGGGCCAGGAAAGTTCAGGTCCTAGATTTAACTTTGTTTGGCCCTGGGTATAAAGACTTGGATGTGAAAGAATGCTTTCTGGGAACATAAACAAAAAAAAAGGAACAGCAAATGTAGGTTGTTCTAGGATTGGAAAATGTTGGTTAGAAAAGCTAGCAATCAGTGCTCTAAGCTTGAAAATTAACATGGTGCATGCTGCAAAAGAGAAATATAACCACAAGCTTCCAAAACTATTTCAAGGTCTAGAGTGAAAAAGAGAGTGCAATACAATTGAATTTTTTATTTTTAGATCTGGAGCACAACCCAGCTCTAAAGCGGCCACTTCTGAGTTTAACAGAGGCACATTTGGATGCCAGTGAGAAACCTATTCACCAAAGTTGGGAATTTAACTGTTGCAGGTGGGTGGGTAGTTATTAGTGCAATTAACGTTCTCAGAAGATGAGATCTTTGCAAATTGCTTTGCAACTTAGTTCCAAATTTAACATGTGCCGTACAGGTTTCCCAGGGCTTGGGAAACTGACCAGGGAAATGAAGGCAAGATTGAGCAGCAGTTCAGGTGGGTCTTTAAACTTGTCATTGCTGTGATGTCCTCAGGACTGAACGGAGGTTTAGCCAAGTTTAGTATAAGGTATGAGTTAGGGATAGAGACAGAGACTGCAGGGTGTTGGACATATTGGAGTCTTCTTCATTCTGTTTTAGTTTCACTTTCCCTTTGCTGGCATGTGTGTTCTACAGCAGCTCCAAGTGTACAAAATTCACAATGCAATTGCAATTTCAAAACACTATAACACTACATCCCTCCCCTTCTTAGTAAATGACAGAATAATGTTTCAATGGTTTGTTTCCAAAACTGTAAACAATAAAATTAGCCATAAATCGTTCACTTAGTGACATAGTCACTTAATTCTGGTGGGCCTTTTCTCTCACTAGTAGGATATTGTCTGACATCAGGTGTAATCTCATTTGACTCATGTTCTTCATCTGAGATGTTGATGTCCGAATCGGATTCAATGCTTACGAACGGTGTTTTCGGTGCTTTGAAGAATGACACGTTTCATGTGGCGATTTGTGAACCGTGCTTTGCAGTGATTATTGATCCTTTTGTGTTGGTCATAACAAATGGTTGGATGTCATAAGGAGTTGTTTGTTTTCCAACATGACCATCACGTTTCACAAGTATTTTATTTCCTGGCTTAAACAGTGTAGCTGTAAATTTAATGTTTTGCTCTGCATTTACTTTCATTCGATCCTTCTGTTCTCGATTGTGTTTGCATACATGTTGATCATTCACTCCGCAGCGTAGCTCAGGAAGACGTGTGTGCATAGGATGTGCACAGATGAGTGTAGCTGGAGGTTTTCCTGTAGTCAAGTGAGGTGGCACTCTGTAATTACAAAGAAAGTGATATAGCTCTTGCTTCCATGACATGTTCTCAGCTGTAGCTGTACAAATCACTTTTTCAAAGCTCACATAAGTCTTTTGACTTCACCATTAGCTCTTGACCAATGGGGTGTGATTTTTCTATGAGTGAGCCCTAGGTAGTTTGTGAATTTGCTGAACTCACCACTGTTGAATGGGGTTCATTGTCACTTCTCAGCATTTGAGAGATTCCAGTCAAAGCAAAGCTCTGGTCAAGCTTTAGGATGACATTACTAATTCCATGACTGGGGATCTGAAATCTGCTGTAGTCATCAGTGATAACAAATAAACGTTCACCTGTGGGAAAATCTGTAAAATCAACGCTAACTTCAATCCAGGGATAAGCACCAACAGTTTGCACCAAGGACAATTGACAAAATTATTGACTCAGCCACGGACATGGGTGCAATTAATCTGTATATTAAGTGTATGCCAACCTAATGCCATCAAAACACAGTCCAATTTAAAACACATTTCTCCCTATTTAGTGAGTTACCTGGCATTGTTTTTGTTTGCACAAGTAGTCAATGTTTTCCCGCACACTTGATGAGTGATGCAGAGAATTTTGATAGATGTCCATCTGTCAACAGTGATCTTGATCTCTTTCTCTCTCTCTCTCTCTCCATCCCTCCCCCTTCCCCTCTCTGTGTCCATCACTCTTCCTTCTCCCTCTCTCCACTGTGTCCATCTCTCTCCCCTCCATGTCCTCCATTCTCCCCCTCCTCTCTCCCCTGTGCCCCCTCTCTCTCCTCCCCCTCTCCCTCTGCCCCCCTTTCCCCTCTCCCTCTGCCCCCCTTCCCCCTCCCTCTGCCCCTTCCATCTCCCCATCCCTCTCCCCCTGCACCGCTCCCTCTGCCCCCCTGAACTCCTCCCTCTCCCTCTCCCCCTCCCCCCTCGCCATCCATCTCTCTCTCCCTCTTCCCCATCTCCCCTCTCTCCCCCCTCCCTCTGTCTCCCCCCTTTCTCCGCATCCCTCTCTCTCCCCCTCCCTCTCTCCCCCTCTCTCCCCACTACCTCTCTCGCCGCCTCTCTCTCTCTCTCCCCCTGCTCACCATGCACCAGGAGCAGAAACACATTGCAGCTCGGCGCTGGCCCCGCACTCTGAGAGGAACCAGAGCATTTGGAGAGCTGAGAATGTGGACTGTCTGCCTGAAAAAAAGCTTGCTTTGGTTCAAAGAAATCTGCCATTTCCAGTTCTATTATTGCTATCCTGTGTGCTATCCTATCTGTTCTACTCACATCAAGGGCAATTAGGGATGGGCAATAAATGTAGGCCTAGCCAGTGACACTCACGTCCAATAAAGAAATAAAAAAACACTCTCCCGGGCTGATTCCGCAAGTCAGTCTTCCCAGTGAGTCCAGCCTCCCCGTGCTCCGTGAGCACCACCCCCTGCCCCGCTCCTATTGGTCAGAGTGTCCCCAGATTGACGGCTCCAGTCTTCCCAGCAAGTCCTGCCTCCCCTCTGCTCTAATTCAATGGAGGTCCGTGCACAGGCAAATCATTCGCACTATTGATTGGCGTGTTTTAAAACACAAGTTTAAAAGGCTAGGAGCAAGACATTTAAAATTACCATCGACCTCAAAATTTATACCATGGACACAGGTGTCCTTGGACAGACATGTTACCAATTCCTGCTTCAATTCATGGTCCTGGAGGTAGTTTGACATTGTGGTTGCTTGACAAGGCAAACACTGATTGATTCTGTGCTCTACTAAACAGTCAATTCCCCATATTCCCTTATGTCATTAGTATTTAGAAATCTGTTAATCTCTACTTTGAACATACTCAATGACTGAGCTTCCACAGCCCTCAGTAGTGGTGAACAATTGCCTTTTTGGACTTGAGGGAAGTTTAAAGTCACGTTCCCCAAGGGTCAATATTAGAACCCATGCTCTTTTTGATATATATTAATGACCTGGACTTGGGTATTCAGGATATAATTGCAAAGTTTACAGATAATATGAAACTCAGAAATCTACTAAAACAATGAGGAGGATAGTAACAGACTTCAGGAGGACGTAGGTAAAATGAACAGATGGGGGCAGATTAAATTTAACACAGAGAAATGTGAAACGATACATTTTGGTCGGAAGAATGAGGAGAAGCAATGTGAACTAAATTGTACAATTTTAAAGAAGGTGCATAACAGAAAGACCTGGGAGTGTATGAACACAAATTGTTGAAGTAGCAGGACAAGTTGTTTTATTGATAGATGCATGGGCTATGAAAATCGATAAGGCTCGTAAACGGATGCAGGGATCAGAGTGTGTGATTAACCCACATTCATTGCTTCTGATGCAGGCAGCACACAAACTTTGTTGGGGGTGCAAAATTGTGAGAGGTTAGCACCATTTAAAGCTAGCTACACTACTTAAAGGTCAATCTTCACCTTTTAAAGCATTCTGGCTGCAGTAGGTGTTAGAAGTGATTGGAGAAGAGTATCTGGGCAGTAAGAACACTGAAAACTGGTGTGATAGGCCAGAGAGCATGCTCCAATGTTCGCTTATGCAGCACTGAAGGCCTAGCTGCAGGAGGTGCACAGGAGGAGAGAGCTGCTCCATCCCACTGGCAACCAGGAGGCCCTCCAGACAGATAGCCATAGCAATCAATGCCAGCTCAAAACCTTAAATCTGTGTCCCTAGTCCTTGTACAATCAGCTAATGGGCAAAGTTTTTCTTTGTCTACCTTATCTAAACCTGATTAATCTTGTACACCTCCAAATTATTTTTTTTATTATTTCTTCATGGGATGTGGGCATCGCTGGCTAGGCCAGAATTTATTGCCCATCCCTAATTGCCCTTGAGAAGGTGGTGGTGAGCTGCCTTCTTGAACCGCTGCAGTCCATGTGGGGTACGTACACCCAAGTGCTGTTAGGAAGGGAGTTCCAGGATTTTGACCCAGCGACAGTGAAAGAACGACAGTATAGTTCCAAGTCAGGATGGTGTGTGGCTTGGAGGGGAACTTGCAGGTGGTGGTGTTCCCATGCATTTTTCCCCTCAATCTCCTTTGCTCCAAGGAGTACAACCCCAGCTTCTGCAACCTAACCTTGTAGCTAAACTCTCTCATTTCTGGACCCATTCTGGTAAATCACAATGCATGATTAAACCATCGCCCGGTCGAGTTGAGGCAGGCAGCACACAAATACAAAACATGCTGCTGTCCGACTGCATGCTCATCAGAGAGCCAGGTCCATGTGTGGCTGGCATGACATACAGCTGGCCTGTAATTCGTAAAAGCAGCCTGCCCCGCTTAAAAGGGAGGTGCACTCAGACTATAGCAACTGATGAAACTGTGTCAGGAAGTCTTTGATGGAGGGTAGAAGACCTCAAATGGGGCAGCAGGCCAGAGAGAGGGCTCCTAGGTTCTCTAAAGCAGTGCTGGAGGCCTTAGTCCAGGAGGTCAAGAGGAAAAGAGAGGTCATGTTTCCATGGAGGACTAGGAGGCCCTCAAGGCATACCCTGCAAAGGAAATATGAGCAGGAGGCCAGGGAGGTGAATTCCTGGATTCTGGCCCCAAGGACCTAGCTGCAGTGCCAGAAAAAGTTCAATGAACTCACTCAAGCGGTCATGGTCAGTTAATGCCTCTTTAAATGACTTCTATCCACCGCATCCCCAACCTCTCATGCTGCTCAATTTACCACATCCCCATCACTCACCCATCAGCAATCAGGACTCATGTCAATATTCACTAGCTCCACCTCACCCTCACAAACTTACCAATGCCGCCAGCCTCACGCCCACTCTCTCAGCTTTCACATACTTCCAGCTATTCAGCTATGGCAAGCACATCATACAAACACATTGCAACATACTCTGACCTCTCTCTTGCAGGAGTCAAAGATGCAGATGGTGTGACCATGGACCCCTTGCTTTCCGCCCCTTGCCACTTCCCATACCCAACCCTCCTCTTCTGTATTTATGCTTTCTGATACCCAAGAACTGCTACCTGGCCAGTCAGCACAGCCTCCCCATGAAGGGTGCAAGCAACAGCAGATATCTGATGAAGACCGTCACTTGATCTGACACTCGCAGCCACCAGCTCAGATAGTGGCACTGGCACTGTGAGTACCTTAGAGGGTAGTATAGAGGTGGGCTCAGCATGTGGTGAGTCACTGGGCATGAGTGGCCTGCAGCCAGGGAAGGAGAAAAGAATAGAAAGGGGGATAGGAGGAAAGTGTACTAGCTCAGTGAAGGGCAAAGTCACATATGGGTTCTGCTGCAGAGGACTCAAATGAGGATGTTGATGGTGTGGCACACAGGAGAACGCTGTTGGGCATACACACCAAGATGCTTGGTGCATTGGCAAGCTGGCCTCGGAGCTTCTTAAAGGAGGGAAGAGAGCTACAGAGGCAGAGAGGTTTAGGGAGGAAATTCCAGACCTTATGGTCTTGACAGCTGAAAGCATGTCCACCAATGGTGGAGCAATTAAAATCAGGGATGCTCAAGAGGCCAGAATTAGAGAAGTGTAGATATCTTGAAGGGTAGTGGGGGTAGAGGAGATTACAAAGATAGTGTTTGGTGAGGCCTGGGTGAGACTTGAAAACAAGGATGAGAATTTTAAAATAGAGGCAGTGCTTTAGCCTAGAGCCAATGTAGCACAGGGGTGATAGGTGAGCGGGACTTGGTGCGAGTAAGGACGTGGCACAGAGTTTTGGATGACCTCAAGCTTACAAAGGGTAGAACATGGGAGCAGGCCAGAAGTGCATTGGAACAGTCCAGTCTGGAAGTAACAAAGGTTGGGATGGGGGGTTTAGCAGCAGATGAATTGAGGCAGAAGCATAGTTGGAGAATGTTACGGAGGGGGATATAGGCAGTCTTGGTGATGGTGCGTATATGAGGTTGGAAGCTCATCTTGGGGTCAAATATGCACCAAGGTTGTGAACAGTCTGGTTCAGCCTTAGACTGTTGCCAGGGTGAGGGATGGTGTCAGTAGCTAGGGAACGGAGTTTGGAGCGGGAACCAAAAACAATGGTTTCAATCTTTCCAATATGTAATAGGAGGAAATTTCTGCTCATCCAATACTGAACATCAGACAAGTAGTTTGACAATTTACAGTCAGTGTAGAAGTCAAGAGTAAATGTGGAAACTGACGCTATGCTTTCAGATGATGTCACAAAGGGGCAATGGATGAGAAATAGGTGGGAGCCAAGGATAGCTGCTTGGGGGACATCAGAGGTCATGCTGCAGGAGCAGGAGGAGAAACCATTGTAGATGATTCTCTGGTTAAAATTAGATAGATATGCATGGAACAAGATGAGCACATTTCCATCCAGCTGAATAACAGTAGAGAGGGGTTTGAGAGGAATGGTGTAGTCAACCATATTAAAGGCTGTAGATAGGTCCAGAAGGATGAAGAGGGGTAGTTTCCCTTTGTCAATGCCACATAGGTTGTCATTTGTGACTTTGACAAGAGCTGTTTCAGTACTTTGGCAAGGGCAGAAACTTGATTAGAGGGATTGGAACATGGCATTCCGAGAAAGACAGTCATGGATATAAGAGGTCACAACACATTCAAGGACTTTATTTATTTATTTAGAAATACAGCACTGAAACAGGCCCTTCGGCCCACCAAGTCTGTGCCGACCAACAACCACCCATTTATACTAACCCTACAGTAATCCCATATTCCCTATCACCTACCTATACGAGGGGCAATTTACAACGGCCAATTTACCTATCACCTGCAAGTCTTTTGGATGTGGGAGGAAACTGGAGCACCCGGGGAAAACCCACGCGGTCACAGGGAGAACTTGCAAACTCCACACAAGCAGTACCCAGAATTGAACCCGGGTCCCTGGAGCTGTGAGGCTGCGGTGCTAACCACTGCGCAACTGTGCCGCCCCACTTTGGAGATGGGTTGGTAGTTTAAAAAGACAGAGGGGTCAAGGGTTGTTTTTTTGAAATCCAAGCATACATCACTGCAGTGAATAGAAGACCCTATTCAGCTGGTCTGAAATCCAGTTGAGTAGCTTTACTAAACTGGCAGCATATTTTTCATTTCATGTTTCAAGGGCAGAATTAGATTCAGTAACCACGACTGAGCTATTAGGTTGCAGGATGATCAATGTTGGGAACTAATATTCCAGGGTACTTGACTTTTAGAAAAGGTAGACAAAATTGAAAAGGAGGTGGGAGGGCCTGATAATAAAGGGCAAGATAAAGGCAGTGTAACAAAGGATTTTAGCCCAGAAAATCAGAATCAGTATAGGTGGAGTTAAGAAATAACAAAGGAAAAGAAACACTGGTGGGAGTCGTTTATAGGTCCCCTAACAGTAGTTGCATACTAACAGTTAGAGCATAAATCAGGAAATTAGAGTTGTTAAGGCCAGGAGGAGCGAGCAAAAATATTTCACAAACATTGGGAATCAGACATGAAAAAGCAGCATTACGAAGCAGCAGTGAAGTCTTTGAATGAAGCAATAAGCGTATGGTAAGTTTTCCATGTAAGGTTCACACAACACACAGAACAGGTTAGAAGGTTTTTGCACAACACTTGTGAATGAGACTGATGAATTACCATGGCCATATAGGCATTTTGTGTGCACCAGACGGAGCTTTCAAGATGGCTCCTGGGCTGGAAGCTCCCTAGGAAGCTCCCTTGCTGTTCAACTCTATCCATGGCCATCTGCTCCCATCCCTAACGTTTTCTCCCCCAATCTGCCCTCTTAAACTGTTTAAATTCCCCTGGCTCTTTAAATCAGTTCATTTTAGCCCTATCTAAAAGTTAACAGTTAGTTTAGTGTATGTTACCTGGGCCCACTGCCCTCCCCCAGCCACACCTGCTCTTTGTTTTCTCAATGAAATTGATCCGGATGAAACTGACGAGAACAGCTGCCGATACTTTAATCTCCGATCCTGCTGTCTTCACAGTCCAGAGTGTCTGCAGCCACGGCATGCGGTAAGTCCATTGAGGTGAAGAAGGAGCTGCGGGACCCGAGAGAAGTCCTGTGAAAAGGTGCCCCGAACACCCAAAACATCCACGAGCGGCCCCCCCGGCCGCAACTTCAAAGCGCCCGCGGGAGATGGCTCGGAGAGCATCTGCAGCGCACTGTCGGCAATGCTGCATGCCTGTATTTAAACCACTGCAAAAAAAAAAACCCTTAGCAAATGTAACCACCTCTAAGTCTGCCAAATGATGCTTCACCTCCCGAAGGACGTAGATGAGCTTTCCGGACGTCGATGGTGGGCACTGAGGAATTGGCTTATTACCTGCACCAGATTCCACCCCCCCTCCCCCCCCCTTTACCCCCCTTCCGCCCCCCCCCCCCACCCCCGTCCCCTTCCCTGCTCCACCCTCTCAGCTCACCCCCTCACAACCCCGTCCCAGCCCACCCCCCCCGCACCATCTTCACCCCGCACCCCCTTCCCCTGCACCCCCCCCCCACCCCCTCCCTCTACCCCTCCCCCTTGCATCCCCTCCTCCCACCGGCACCATCCTACACCTGTGTAGAGGCCCCAACAACCCCACTGCCTTGTGGGCGTCTCGGGAGAGACCAAGGCTAAGGGAGTAAACCCTAACAGAAAATCCGGAGCGGAACCCCGTAGGCGGTCATGTGTCACCTTTGGCATGTTTCCGGCAGTTCCTGCAGCCATACTGGTGCCAAACGTCGTGTCCTGCACTCCTTTGGACCCCACCAGAAAGGCCGAGAGGGGGGTTTTGATGACTGGGCAACTCTCAACCTCCATAAATTTGCCCAGGCATGCGCCATGGAGAGGTCACTCCATAGTTGCCTCACAGCGACTGAAACAACACGGAAGGCAGCAGTTACGGGTTATAAGTCCAGATAAATTGGCGTAGAAACTGGGCACAAATTTCTCTGCAGCACCTGTGGAAGAGCCTGTCACTCCAGAATTGGCCTTTATAGCCACTCCAGGCGCTGCTTCACAAACCACTGACCACCTCCAGGCGCGTATCCATTGTCTCTCGAGATAAGGAGGCCCAAAAGAAAGAAGAAGAAGAAGAAGAAGGCCAGGTGAGAAAGGTGTCAAGGGATTCCTCTCACCCTACACATGGTCTTACTGGAACAGGGTTTAATTTTAAACACACTGTTTTTAGCTCCCCCTTGATGAATCCTTATTCACCGCTTTTCAATTATAAGGCAAAGAAACCAGCACAAACAGGTTTTCTTGGGTTTAAAGAAGAAAAGTTGAAATTTATTAAACTTGAACTTAAACTCCAATTCGGTTGATACCTGTGGATACATGATGTGCCCATGCTAGCATGCATACATGATACACACATGCAGATAGAGACAGAAAAGAACAGAAGAAAAATAAAGTGGAAACGTTTGAGGCAATATCTGAAGAGTTTTTGTTCCAGTTCTTCAAGCTCACTGTAGAGTCCTTGATTGTAGGTAGATCTTGCTTTTCGTTGGGGCCCAGTATTCTTCTAAAACCTTGTTCGCTGTAGGAGACTTTTCTCTCTTGGGGTTCATGTGTCTTCAGTGGATTCAGAGGCTTGTGAGAAAGAGATGGGAGCAGACAGGAGAGATCGTCTCAGTCCAGGAGCAAACAGTCTTTCTCAGTTCAAACTCTCTGTGGCTAGTTCAAAAGACCCTGGAACAGCCAGTTAGTCATGTGACCAGCTGGTCTAATCAGTCCTGGATTGTATCACCTTAGCAGACTCTGGAATGCTCCTCTTCCACACAATACCTGGTGCTCAAAGTCCATTGTGGGTTGAATGTGTCAGGGAATGATCCTTTGGCCTTCCAAGCACTGTCTGTTAATTTGCAAATGTCTTTTACAGCCACATCTGATCTGTTTAACAAGTAATTTCCTCGCTCCAACAACAATTTAAAATCAATGTTCATGACAAAATTAATGTGCCTCATTTTTGGCAGGTGGGGGCCTAGCATGACACAGTCCAATATCACTACTGCCTCCTCTTTTACTGCTACAATCACAGCATCCTCTTCTCTGGTGAAGATAGATGCAAAGTAGTCATTTACTACCAAAGCTATGCTCTCTGCCTCCATAACAAGAGCTCCTTTTTTGGTCCCTAATCGACCCCACTCTTTCTTTGACTACCCTTTTACTATTTATCTGAAACAAAAACAGAAAAGGGAAGAAATACTGAGAAAATCAGGCAGCATTTGTGGAGAAAACAAGCAAGATGTTTTGTGTAAGCATCCAGGGTTTTCTACTTTTGTTATAAATCAACTGCAGTGGTCTCTGCTTTAACAGAGCTACAGCAGAATGGAAATGCAGCAGAGAAAATAATGGTGAGCACATTTCCATTTAGTTTCCTCATGCGTCCAATGTTGAATTGAATTCTAAAAAACTTCTATACAGAGGGGAAATTAAAACCGTCAGTCCAAATACGTCAGGTTTTAATAAAAATACAGTTTAAAACACCGCAATTTTAGGGTTTTTTATTTGTTGATGGGATGTGGGCATCGCTGGCTAGGCCAGCATTTATTGCCCATCCCTAATTGCCCTTGAGAAGGTGGTGGTGAGCTGCTTTCTTGAACCATTGCAGTCCATGGAGTATAGGTACACCAACAGTGCTGTTAGGAAGGGAGTTCCAGGATTTGGACCCAGTGACAGTGAAAGAATGCGATATAGCTCCAAGTCAGGATGGTTATGCAACCTCAGTATAATTTTCAACAGTACATCACTCCCTGCCCACCTCAGAAAAAGATACTTGTTTTTGCATCGCCACACTTATCAATAATTCTAGAACTACGTTCATCAGCTCATTAAATTCATTGGTTGTGCCTTTGGCATTATTCAGCCAACACTTCCTCATCCTGAATTACTTGCCTTGGAATAAGGCTTATGCAGGAGAAAGCGTTAAATGTCACACCAGAAACTAGTCACATTGGAAAGTTCTTGGGTTTTGAAATTTTCTTTCAGTGATTCCAGTCAGATCCCTCATTGAATATAACCTACATTTTGGCTCAGCTACCAATGCTCAGGACTGGAAGATTTTTTTCATCTTAGTTCCTCAGTTTAAAAAAAAAACTTTCTAATTGTAGGTACTACAGGTGGAAAATCACTGTGCCAAAGCAAATTGTTTATGGGAAAATTAGTGTTTAGGACCATCTCCCATTGGATGTTGCATTCAAAGGAAAAATAAATAGAATTGTGCCTGTCTCAATATGCTAAAAGACTTTGGTTTGCAGGAGAATCTTCAGGTTGGACTCTTAATAATCACATTATTTTAATTCTGAAGAAAGTTCATTGACTTGAAACATTCACTCTCCACAGATGCTACCTCACTGGCTGAGTATTTCCAGCATTTTCTGTTTTTATTTCAGATTTCCAGCATCTGCAGTATTTTGTATTTGGAACATTTAGTAGTGTGACGTGAATTTGTGAGACAGTGGTTTAATATGTCTTCAAATCAATCAAAGCACACAAAATGGATTGGACAATATGTTGAGATTGAAAGCATAGGTGCAGGGCCTAAACGGAGATTATAAAGAATTGTTGGTTATAGTACAGTATGGAAACAATATGCTATATAGTTTAGCCAAGCCTGGCCACATCTATTGTATTAATAATGTGGGACCAGACCTATCTCTAGTAACTGCAATGCTCATTTCCAAGGATCAGAATTTCCAGAGTCTATTATACAATCAGACTGCCATATTCTTGTCATACATTTCCTGTAAATCATACTTTTCCCTTTTCATTATTACTGTAAACAACTGACAGGAGGAGAAGGCTCCACAAATATCCCCATCCTCAACAATGGGGGAGCCCAGCACATCAGTGCTTTAGCATTTGCATCCATCTTCAGCCAGAAGTGCCGAGTGGATGATCCATCTCGGCCTCCTCCTGAGGTCCCCAGTATCATAGATGCCAGTGTTCAGCGAATCCAATTCACTCCACATGATATCAAGAAACTGCTGAAGGCACCGGATACTGCAAAAGCTATGGGCCCTGACTATATTCCAGCAATAGTACTGAAGATCTGTGCTCCAGAACTTGCCGCGCACCTAGCCAAGCTGTTCCAGTACAGCTACAACACTGGCAACTATCTGGCAATGTGGAAAATTGCCCAGGTATGTCCTGTGCACAAAAAGCAGGACAAATCCAACCCGGCCAATTATTACCCTATCAGTCTGCTCCTGATCATCGGCAAAGTGATGGAAGGGGTCATGGACATTGCTATCAAGTGGCACTTGCTCAGCAATAACCTGCTCACTGATGCTTAGTTTGGGTTCTGCCAGGGCCACTCAGTTCCTGACCTCATTACAGCCTTGATCCAAACATGGACAAAAGAGCTGAACTCCAGAGGTGAGATGAGAGTGACTGCCCTTGACATCAAGGCAGCATTTTACCAAGTATGGCATCAAGGACTGCGAGCAAAACTGTAGTCATTTTGAATCGGGGGAAAACTCTCTACTGGTTGTAGTCATACCCTAGCACAAAGGCAGATGATTGCGGTTGTTGGAGGTCAATCATCTCAGTCCAAGGACATTACTGCAGGAGTTCCTCAGGGTAGTGTCCTCGGCCCAACCATCTTCAGCTGCTTCATCAATGACCTTCCTTCAATCATAAGGTCAGAAGTGGGGATGTTTGCTGATGATTGCACAATGTTCAGCACCTTCGTGACTCCTCAGATACTGAAGCAGCCTGTGTCCAGATGCAGCAAGACTTGGACAATATCCAGGCTTGGGCTGATAAGTGGTAAGTAACATTCACGCAGCACAAGTGCCAGGCAATGACCATCTCAAAAAAGAGAGAGTCAAACCATCTCCCTTTGACATTCAAAGAACAAAGAAAGAACAAAGAAAATTACAGCACAGGAACAGGCCCTTCGGCCCTCCAAGCCTGCGCCGATCCAGATCCTCTATCGAAACATGTCGCCTATTTTCTAAGGGTCTGTATCTCTTTGCTTCCTGCCCATTCATGTATCTGTCTAGATACATCTTAAAAGACGCTATCGTGCCCGCGTCTACCACCTCCGCTGGCAACGCATTCCAGGCACCCACCACCCTCTGCGTAAAGAACTTTCCACGCATATCCCCCCTAAACTTTTCCCCTCTCACTTTGAACTTGTGACCCCTAGTAATTGAATCCCCCACTCTGGGAAAAAGCTTCTTGCTATCCACCCTGTCTATACCTCTCATGATTTTGTACACCTCAATCAGGTCCCCCTTCAACCTCCGTCTTTCTAATGAAAATAATCCTAATCTACTCAACCTCTCTTCATAGCTAGCGCCCTCCATACCAGGCAACATCCTGGTGAACCTCCTCTGCACCCTCTCCAAAGCATCTACATCCTTTTGGTAATGTGGCGACCAGAACTGCACGCAGTATTCCAAATGTGGCCGAACCAAAGTCTTATACAACTGTAACATGACCTGCCAACTCTTGTACTCAATACCCCGTCCGATGAAGGAAAGCATGCCGTATGCCTTCTTGACCACTCTATTGACCTGCGTTGCCACCTTCAGGGAACAATGGACCTGAACACCCAAATCTCTCTGTACATCAATTTTCCCCAGGACTTTTCCATTTATTGTATAGTTCACTCTTGAATTGGATCTTCCAAAATGCATCACCTCACATTTGCCCGGATTGAACTCCATCTGCCATTTCTCTGCCCAACTCTCCAATCTATCTATATTCTGCTGTATTCTCTGACAGTCCCCTTCACTATCTGCTACTCCACCAATCTTAGTGTCGTCTGCAAACTTGCTAATCAGACCACCTATACTTTCCTCCAAATCATTTATGTATATCACAAACAACAGTGGTCCCAGCACGGATCCCTGTGGAACACCACTGGTCACACGTCTCCATTTTGAGAAACTCCCTTCCACTGCTACTCTCTGTCTCCTGTTGCCCAGCCAGTTCTTTATCCATCTAGCTAGTACACTCTGGACCCCATGCGACTTCATTTTCTCCATCAACCTACCATGGGGAACCTTATCAAACGCCTTACTGGAGTCCATGTATATGACATCTACAGCCCTTCCCTCATCAATCAACTTTGTCACTTCCACAAAGAATTCTATTAAGTTGGTAAGACATGACCTTCCCTGCACAAAACCATGTTGCCTATCACTGATAAGCCCATTTTCTTCCAAATGGGAATAGATCCTATCCCTCAGTATCTTCTCCAGCAGCTTCCCTACCACTGACGTCAGGCTCACCGGTCTATAATTACCTGGATTATCCCTGCTACCCTTCTTAAACAAGGGGACAACATTAGCAATTCTCCAGTCCTCTGGGACCTCACCCGTGTTTAAGGATGCTGCAAAGATATCTGTTAAGGCCCCAGCTATTTCCTCTCTCGCTTCCCTCAGTAACCTGGGATAGATCCCATCTGGACCTGGGGACTTGTCCACCTTAATGCCTTTTAGAATACCCAACACTTCCTCCCTCCTTATGCTGACTTGACCTAGAGTAATCAAACATCTATCCCTAACCTCAACATCCGTCATGTCCCTCTCCTCGGTGAATACCGATGCAAAGTACTCATTTAGAATCTCACCCATTTTCTCTGACTCCACGCATAATTTTCCTCCTTTGTCCTTGTGTGGGCCAATCCTTTCTCTAGTTACCCTCTTGCTCCTTATATATGAATAAAAGGCTTTGGGATTTTCCTTAACCCTGTTTGCTAAAGATATTTCATGACCCCTTTTCGCCTTCTTAATTCCTAGTTTCAGATTGGTCCTACATTCCCAATATTCTTCCAAAGCTTCGTCTTTCTTCAGCCGCCTAGACCTTATGTATGCTTCCTTTTTCCTCTTAGCTAGTCTCACAATTTCACCTGTAATCCATGGTTCCCTAATCTTGCCATTTCTATCCCTCATTTTCACAGGAACATGTCTCTCCTGCACAATAATCAACCTCTCTTTAAAAGCTTCCCACATATCAAATGTGGATTTATCTTCAAACAGCTGCTCCCAATCTACATTCCCCAGCTCCTGACGAATTTTGGTATAGTTGGCCTTCCCCCAATTTAGCACTCTTCCTTTAAGACCACTCTCGTCTTTGTCCATGAGTATTCTAAAACTTATGGAATTGTGATCACTCTTCCCAAAGTAGTCCCCTACTGAAACTTCAACCACCTGGCCGGGCTCAATCCCCAACACCAGGTCCAGTATGGCCCCTTCCTGAGTTGGACTATTTACATACTGCTCGAGAAAACCCTCCTGGATGCTCCTTACAAATTCTGCTCCATCTAGACCTCTAACACTAATGAATCCCAGTCAATGTTGGGAAAATTTAAATCTCCTATCACCACCACCCTGTTGCTCCTACATCTTTCCATAATCTGTTTACATATTTGTACCTCTATCTCACGCTCGCTGTTGGGAGGCCTGTAGTACAGCCCCAACATTGTTACCGCACCCTTCCTATTTCTGAGTTCTGCCCATATTGGCTCACTGCTCGAGTCCTCCATAGTGCCCTCCTTCAGCACAGCTGTGATATCCTTTTTGACCAGTAATGCAACTCCTCCACCCCTTTTACCTCCCTCTCTATCCCACCAGAAGCATCGATATCCTGGGATATTTAGTTGCCAATCGTGCCCTTCCCTCAACCAAGTCTCAGTAATAGCAATAACAGCATACTCCCAGGTACTAATCCAAGCCCTAAGTTCATCTGCCTTACCTACTACACTTCTTGCATTAAAACAAATGCACCTCAGACCACCAGTCCCTTTGCGTTCATCATCTGCTCCCTGCCTACTCTTCCCCTTAGTCACGCTGACTTCATTATCTAGTTCCTTACAGGCTTTAGTTACTACCTCCTTACTGTCCACTGACCTCCTCATTTGGTTCCCATCCCCCTGCCACATTAGTTTAAACCCTCCCCAACAGCATTAGCAAAAGCACCCCCAAAGACATTGGTTCCAGTCCGGCCCAGGTGTAGACCGTCCAATTTGTAATAGTCCCACCTCCCCCAGAACCGGTCCCAATGTCCCAAAAATCTGAACCCCTCCCTCCTGCACCATCTCTCAAGCCATGCATTCATCCTGACTATTCTTTCATTTCTACTCTGACTAGCACGTGGCACTGGTAGCAATCCTGAGATTACTACCTCTGAGGTCCTACTTTTTAACTTGGCTCCTAACTCCCTAAATTCTGCTTGTAGGACCTCATCCCGTTTTTTACCTATATCATTGGTGCCTATGTGCACAACGACAACTGGCTGTTCACCCTCCCCCTTCAGAATGTTCTGCAGCCGATCTGAGACATCCCTGACCCGTGCACCTGGGAGGCAACATACCATTCGGGAGTCTCGTTTTCGACCACAGAACCGCCTATCTACTCCCCTTACAATCGAATCCCCTATGACTATAGCCCTTCCACTCTTTTTCCTGCGCTTCTGAACAGCAGAGCCAGCCACGGTGCCATGAACCTGGCTACTGCTGCCTTCCCCTGGTGAGCCATCTCCCTCAACAGTATCCAAAACGGTATACTTGTTTTGGAGGGAGATGACCGCAGGGGACACCTGCGCTGCCTTCCTGCTCTTTCTCTGCCTTTTGGTCACCCATTTCCTTTCTCCCTCAGCAATCCTAATCTGCAGTGTGACCAATTCGCTAAACGTGCTATCCACGACCTCCTCAGCATCGCGGATGCTCCAAAGTGAGTCCATCTGCAGCTCCAGAGCCGTCATGCGGTCTAACAAGAGCTGCAGCTGGACACACTTCCAGCACGTGAAGGAGTCAGGGACATCAGCCGTGTCCCTGAGCTCCCACATTGAGCATGAATTCAATTAACATTGATTCAATGGCATTAACATCGCTGGATCTCCCACTGTCAACATCCTGGGGATCACCATTGACCAGAAACTGAACTGGATCAGCTGCATAAATGCTGTGGCTACAATAGCATGTCAGAGGCTTGGAATTCTGTAATGATTAACTCACCTCCTGACACTTCAATGTCTGTCCACCAAATACAAGGCACAAGTCAGGAGTGTGATGGAATACTCTCCACTTGCCTGGATGTGTGCAGCTCCAAAAACACTCAAGAAGCTTGACACCATCCAGGAAAAAAGCAGCCCGGTTGATTTGGCACCCCATCTACCATCTTCAACATTCACTTCCTCCACCACCAAAGCATAGTGCCAGCAGTGTGTACCATCTACAAGATGCACTGCAACATCTCACCAGTGTTCCTTCAACAGCACCTTCCAAACCCGCAACCTCTACCATCTAGAAGGACAAGGGTAGCAGATGCATGGGAACAACACCACCTGCACGTTCTGCTCCAAGCCGCACACCATCCTGACTTTGAACGATTGTGCCTTTCCTTCCTTGTTGCTGGGTAAAAATCCTGGAACTCCCTTCGTAACAACACTGTTGGTGTACCAACACCCCAAGGACTGCAGTGCTTCAAGAAGGCAGTTCACCACCACCTTCCTAAGGGCAATTAGGGATGGACAATAAATGTTGGAATAGTCAGTGACACCCACATCCCCTTAATGAATAAAAAAAACATTGGCCGGCATTGTACCCTGGGTGGACGGGAGCTGGCTACCGACTGAAAAGTTAGTGGCAAACGCTTCTGCCTTGCCTGGGAATGTGACCCGTATTTTGTGGGTCCCCGGGCTTCAGTTGCTCTGAGATGGGACTTCAACCCGCTTGAGGTATTTTGTCCCGCCTAATAGAGCTGCCGACCAGTCAGTGGGCCGGCAGTTCTTAGTCCCAGCAGCGCCATGGGGAGCGGTGGCCACTGCTAGGACTACAGCCCAGCATGAAGAAAAGATGTCGGCGAGCCTAGAACCAAGTTATTTTTTTTTTATTTAGAGATACAGCACTGAAACAGGCCCTTCGGCCCACCGAATCTGTGCCGACCAACAAGCACCCATTTATACTAACCCTACAGTAATCCCATATTCCCTATCACCTACCTACACTAGGGGCAATTTACAACGGCCAATTTACCTATCACCTGCAAGTCTTTTGGCTGTGGGAGGAAACCGGAGCACCCGGGGAAAACCCACGCAGACACAGGGAGAACTTGCAAACTCCACACAGGCAGTACCCAGAATCGAACCCGGGTCCCTGGAGCTGTGAGGCTGCGGTGCTAACCACTGCACCACTGTGCCGCCCTTAAATAAGTTTTGGTTGTCTCGCTAGGGATAACTGGCAGGCCGAATCCGACCTGTATGGGTCGAATGGGGGGATGGGAGTTGTGTTGGGCGTTGTGGGTGTTTGGGGTAGTGGGGGTGGCCCCCCATCAAGCATAGGGTGCGCGATCAAGAGGGCCTCCCCCGGCTGACCGAAAGCCACCTGCTTTTATCAGGCGGCTTCTCTCAGTCCTCGGCCGCCTGACCAGCCCTGGGTAAAATCCCCTTGGTGGCGGGCGAAGGCCCTTAAGTGACCGTTAAGTGGCCATTTAAGGGCCTTGATTGGCCTCGGGTGGGTGGGCCATTTTTTCACCGCCGCCGCTCTGCGTGAAGTGGCAGCGGGAGCGGGTCGGGTAGGCCCCTCCGCCGCCTTCCTGCTCTTTGGCTATCGTAAAATTCTGCCCATTGTTTGTTTTTGCTTACATGCATTGGTTTTTTAAATATTCTGTTTATATTGTAATATTTCTAACTTATGTTTTACTCAAGTTTTCTGTTGACACTTTTCCCAGTTTCTTGAATCCCCTTGCTGTTTTTCTTGTCAAACTCCAATTCCCTGTTTTCTTGTTTTATTTTGATTCTCTGGCTGTTCTTTGCTGTTTTATTTTAATGGGAGATATTCTGCTTCTGTACTACTGGTTCCTGCCAGGAGTACATAACAAGAAATTGTGCACTCCCAGGCCACAAGTTCTCATCTAACTGGATGGAATATCATGGGCCAATGGTGCATAATTTCCTGTTATGTGCTCCCAGCATGTACCAGAAACGCCAAAGTGGAAAACTTGCCTTATATTTTTGCTTTGCTATTTCTTTTTCCATTCCTTTTCAGCTGTTTCTATCTTTGCTCCTCTCACTGGGTCAAAATCCTGGAACACCCTTCCTGACAGCACTGTGGGTGTACCTACCCCACGTGGGCCGCAGCCGTTCAAGAAGGCGGCTCACCACCACCTTCTCAAGGGCAATTAGGGATGGTAATAAATGCTGGCCCAGTCAGCGACGCCCACATCCCAAAAATGAAAAAAAAACTCCTGTCCCCTTTATGGTTTATATTAAATATGTCTCATTGCTCTCCCGTCATCTTTATGCCCCTCACACCCAACTACTCAGCTTGCCTGCTGTATCTCCTATCCTTCTCCCGGTCTACCACTTTCCTCAATTTTCCTCCTTTGCTCTGCCCTTCTTGCTATTCATAAGTATATTGGAAGTTAAGATTCACCTTATTCATCAAAGGTTTCATGGCAAGTGGAAACAAGTCCATCATTTATTAAAGGCCCCACCTGATAGCATCATTTTCTAATTCTCCTTGCAACAGCAAAACTAGCAGATAAATAAAGAGATCAGTTAGGAGATGGGCTGGAGGTAACCAGATATAGTGGGAGAGGGAAAGGAGGAGAGAAGCTGAAGAAGTAAAGGAACAAAAGTCAGTCATACAGAACAAGAAAAGAAAATAGATGGGGAATACTGAGCTGGAACCAGTAAATTGTGTTTTTCCATTTTCTTTTTTCACTAACATTACTAATCACATTACAATCACTATACATGTGCAGCTTATATCCTTTACCTGAAACACTATGATATTATGTAAAGGAAAAAATGTATCTCAAAAAATGGTTGCATTCTAATTTAAGGGTGACTAAGAAATTATATTTTTCACATGGATTCAAGAGCCCTTCTGTACAACATCTGGTTTTCTGATGGGTTCTGATTTGTTTTTTTAAAGTCCACTGAAAACGTAGAACTTGTCCGACGGTCGGAAATGCTAAGCACCTGTCAGCTGTGAAACTGATGGTTGTGAACTTTTAAAAAACTGACCAACCACAAAGCTGCACTGGAGAGAGTGCCTGCTCTCTGCAACTGTCAGAGAGGGAAGGGGTGGGGTGGGGGTGTGCAGAGAGAGAGAGAGGGGGGCAGAGAGAGAACGGGGGGAAGAAAGAGGGGTAGAGAGAGGGACAAACAGAGAGAAGGGGTGGAGAGAAGGGTCAGCGAGAAGGAGGGAGAGGGCAAAGAGAGAGGGAGCTGAGAGAGAGAGGGGGCACAGAGAGAAAGGGGGGAAGAGAGAGGGGGCACAGAGCGAGGGACAAAGAGAGGGGTCAGAGAGAGAGAAGGAGAGGGCAAACAGAGAGGGGGTAGAGAGAGAGAGGGAGAGGGCAAAGAGAGAGGAGGCAGAGAGGGCGAGGGCAAAGAGAGAGGGAAAGAGATTGGGGGGCAGAGAGAGAGAGACTGGGGGGCAGAGCGAGAGAGAGGGGTCAGAGAGAAAGAGGGACAGAGAGAGGGTGAAAGGGGCAGAGAGAGAGGGCAGAGAAAGAGAAAGGGCTGAAGAGAGCCGGGGGGAGAGACTAGGGGGGTGCTGATGACACAGAGAGGGGACGATGACACTGAGAGAGGGGATGACACAAAGAGGGGAAACACAGATAGTGGGACACAGAGAAGGAGGGGGAGAGAGAGACAGAGTTAGAGAGGTGGGAGAGAGTGATCAAGATCACTCCTCACAGATGGACGTCCATCCTGAATACTCCGCATCACTACAGCAAGTGTGCAGGCAAACATTGACTACTTGTGCAAGCAAAAAAATGCCAGGTATCTCATGAAATCAGTGTCCAACATAGTGACCAGAGAGTATGTTAATAAATTAGTCTTCTCATTTAAAGCTTCTTCACAAAAATGCACCTTGTTGTTGTTTTGATTACAGAATCACAGAATTGTTACATCGCAGAAGGAGGTCATTCGGCCCATTGTATCTGCAGTAGTTGCTCAAAAGAGCAATTCACTTAATGCGATTTGGGGGAATGCCTTCTCCCCATAACCCTGCCCATTTTTCTTTCTCATATAACAGTCTCACTTCCTTTTGAATGCTTCAGTTGAACCTGCCTCCATCACACTCTCAGGCAGTGCACTCCAGACCTTAACCACTCACTGTGTGAAAAAAATTTTTGCATGACAGTTTTGCTTCTCTTACCAATTACTTTAAATCTGTGCCCTCATTCTCAATCCTTTCATGAGAGGGAATGGTTTCTCTCTATCTACTCTATCCAGACCCCTCATGATTTTGAATACCTCTATCAAATCACCTCTCAGCCTTCTCTTCTCGAAGGAAAACAGTCCCAACTTCTCCAATCTATCTTCATAACTGAAGTTCTTCATCCCTGGAACCATTCTCAGGAATCTTTTCTGTACTCTCTCCAATGCCCTCACATCTTTCCTAAAGTGTGGTGCCCAGAACTGGACACAATACTCCAGCTGAGGCCAAACTAGTGTCTTATATAAGTTCAACATAACTTCCTTGCTTTTGTACTCTATGCTCCTATTAATAAAGCCCAGGATACTATATGCTTTATCAACCGCTCTCTCAACTTGTCCTGCCACCTTCAATGACTTATGCACATATACACTGCTACGACCAAGGCAAGAGGAATGCACTATTAATTCAGTCCCACTACTCCACAGCTCACAGCATATCAATAAATGTTCCCATTTACCGAAGCAGCCAATTAGATACTCTATTTATCCCTGAATAAAGCACACCAACCAGGTTTCTTTAATCAATAACAAAATTAACTGTTTATTATAACAAATCTTAACCAATAATGACGTAAATCTATATATGAATTGAGATATTAAAGCTCCTTATTTTCCCTAGCCCTCATGCACACGCACATACATCCAAAAAACAGTTAACTGGGAAAACAAAAGGATTTTAGTTTACAGCTGTTTTATAGGAATAAAAGGAATAATAAAAAAAAACATAGTCTGTCATGATCTGGAAGAAAGTTCTTCAGTTTGGTGAGGTGTCCCAAAGTTGAATAGTTGGATGCCACTTGAAGTCTTTCTATTTGAGGCTGATGAACAGTCTGTGATGGGTAGGCGTCCAAAGAACTTCAACCATAGAAGGCTTCACATAAGGTCTTCCATCAGATGTGCAGCAACAAGGATCTTCTTAGGTCTTACAGTAGCGGAATAGCAGTAAAGAGTTTCTTCCAATATTCAGGATTTCTTAAACCCTGGAGGCAACAGTACGGCTTGATGCAGGAATTCTTCAGAGACAGGAGGCAATAGGAATCTACCACATTTGAAATATAGGATTTCTTCTCAAGAGATACAGGATTCCTTTCCAGAGAGCTAATCCTTTTTCTGGGTCTTCTTCTGATCTCCAGGCAGGTCATAATCAAATTTCAAATGCCTGCTTTTTGCCCAAACTCACAGGCTTTTAAAGTTCAAAACTGAAACCAAAATCTTCCATAAACAAGTCACATGCCTAGTCATAAATTGTCTCTGGTCATAATAGAGGGTAACTCTGAGGTCAACCCCCTGCTGGTTTCCTTGAAATTACCTGCATTCCAGTCTGTGTTTCCAGTTCAGCTTTAGTTGAACTTCCTTTCAAAACATCCATAAGGTTCAACTATTTGCAGGTGTCTCAATCCTTCTTCAGTTTTTGAAAACACAGAATCCTAAATTTGAATGCAAAAAAAAACCTCCTAACAACGCCTAGGTCCCTCTGGTCCTGCACCCCCTTTAGAATTGTACCCTTTATTTTATATAGTCTCTCCATGTAAAGGCCTGCTCGGGTCTGCAAAAAAAACCTGATCCGAGCCCGACAGAACCACATCCAACCCGAGCCCGACCTGGCCCGAGTCCTTTCACTTTTTCCAGCACCCGACCCAACCCGACCCGACCATCAGTTAACTTGCCTTCCATTTTTCACTTTGTTGCTGATCTGCACAAGCTTAAAATAACTGTAACAAAACCACCTTTCTAGTCCAAAAATTAAATTAATATGGGAGCCATTTACCTGTGATAGAGTGTGCCTGGCCCGACCCGAGCCCAAATGCTGGACCCGAAAGTGCATCCCGACCCGACCTGAACCCGACACAGGTCGTCGGGTCCCGTCGGGTTCAGGTCGGGTAGTAGGCCTTTATCTCCATGTTCTTCCAACCAAAATGAATCATTTCACATTTCTCTGCATTGAACATCATCTGCCACCTGTCTGCCCATTCCACCAACTTGTCTATATCCTTTTGGAGTTCTTCCACTATCCTCCTTACAGTTCACAATGCTTCCAAGTTTCAGATCATCCACAAACTTTGAAATTGTGCCCACTACACCAAGGTCTAGGTCATTAATATACATCAGGAAAAGTAAGAGTCCCAACACTGACCCCTGGGGAACTCCACTACAAACCTTCCTCCAGCCTGAAAAACATCCATTAACCACTATTCTTTGCTTCCTGTCACTCAGCCAATTCTGTATCCATATTGCTACCATCCCTTTTATTCCATGAGCGGACAGCCCGCTTCTATCTCTTTCCCAAAATCCACAAACAGGACTGTCCTGGTAGACCCATCATTTCAGCCTGTTCCTGCCCCACTGAACTTATTTCTTCCTATCTTGACTATATCTTTTCTCCCCTGTTCCAGTCTCTTCCCACCTACATCCATGACTCTTCTGACACCCTACATCATTTTGACAATTTCCAGTTTCCTGGCCCTAACTGCCTCCTCTTAACGATGGATGTGCAATCTCTCTATACCTCCGTCCCCCACCAGAATGGTCTGAGGGCTCTCCGCTTGTTAATTCAACAGAGGCCCAACCAGTCCCCATCCATCACCACCCTCCTCTGCCTGGCTGAACTTGTTCTTATATTGAACAATCTCTCCTTCAGCTCCACTAACTTCCTTCAAATAAAAGGTGTTGCTATGGGTACCCGCATGGGTCCTAGTTATGCCTGTCTTTTTGTGGGATATGTTGAACGTTTCCTGTTCCTGCCCTACTCAGGCCCCCTCCCCAACTCTTTTTCCAATACATTGATGAATGTATCGGTGCCGCTTCCTGCTCTCGTCCCGAACTGGAAAACTTCATCAACTTTGCTTCCAATTTCCACCTTTCTCTCACCTTTACATCATCTATTTTAGACACTTCCCTTCCCTTGCTCAACTTCTCTGTCTCCAACTCTGGGGATAGGCAGTCTACTAATGTTTGAGATGGTCATTGCCAGGCACTTGTGTGGCGCAAATGTTACTTGCGCATCTATTGCGCTAGGCATGACTCCAACCAGCGGAGAGTTTCCCCCCAATTCCCATTGACTCCAGTTTTGCTAGGGCTCATGTAGAAATGCAGCAAGACGTGGACAATATCCAGGCTTGGACCAATAAGTGGCAAGTAACATTCGCGCCACACAAGTGCCTGACAATGACCATCTCAAACAAGAGAGAATCTAACCATCTCCCGTAGACATTCAATGGCAATACGATTGCTGAATCCCCCACTATCAACATCCTGGGGGTTACCATTGACCAGAAACTGAACTGGAGTAGCCATATAAATACCATGGCTGCAAGAGCAGGTCAGAGGCTGGGAATCCTGTGATGAGTAACTCACCTCCTGACTCCCCAAAGCCTGCTCACCATCTACAAAGCACAAGTCAGGGGTGTGATGGAATGCTCTCCACTTGCCTGATGGGTGCAGCTCCAACTCACTCAGGAAGCTCGACACCGTCCAGGACAAAGCAACCCGCTTGACTGTTATCCTATCCACAAACATTCACTCCCTCCACCACCGACGCACAGTGGCAGCAGTGTGTACCATCTACAAGATACATTGCAGCAACACACCAAGGTGCCTTTGACAGCACCTTCCAAACCTGTGACCTCTACCACCTAGAAGGACAAGGGCAGCAGATACATGGGAACACCACCACCTGCAAGTTCCCCTCCAAGCCACACACCATCCTGACTTGGAACTATATCGCTGTTCCTTCACTGTCGCTGGGTCAAAATCCTGGAACTCCCTTCCTAACAGTACTGTGGGTATACCTATCCCACATGGACTGCAGCGTTTCAAGACACCAGCTCACCCACCACCTTCTCAAGGGCAATTAGGATGGGCAATAAATGCTGGTCTAGCCAGCAGCATCCACATCCTGTGAATGAGTAAAAAAAAAAAATTCCCATCTCTTTCACTGTGGCCTGGGTCGCACCATCTTCTTAGGTAAAGGGAAAGGTTCCAGTGGATTGGAAAAAAGCTAATATAACGCCCTTATTCAAAAAGGGAGGGAGGCAGAAAGTAGGAAACTACAGACCAGTTAGTTTAACATCTGTCGTTGGGAAATTGTTAGAATCCATTATTAAGGAAGTAATACCAGGACATTTAGAAAGACAAAACGCAATCCATCAGAGTCAGCATGGTTTTATGAAGGGTAAATCGTGTTTGATTAATTTGCTAGAGTTCTTTGAAGCTGTAACAAGCAAAGTGGATAATGGGGATCCTGTAGATGTAGTATATCTGGACTTCCAGAAGGCTTTTGATAAGGTGCTGCACAAAAGGTTAATACACAAGTTAAGATCACATGGGGTTAGGGGCAATTTATTAGATTGGATAGAGGATTGGCTAACCAACAGAAAACAGAGAGTCGGGATAAATGGGTCTTTTTCTGGTTGGCAAGATGTAACTATGGGTTGCCACAGGGTTTGGTCTTTGGGCCCCAACTATTTACAATCCATATTAATGACTTGGATGCAAGGATAGAAGGTACTATAGCCAAATTTGCAGATGACACTAAAATAGGTGGGATAGTAAATTGCAATAAAGAAATAAGAAATTTACAAATCGATATGGATAGGTTAGGTGAGTGGGCCAAAATTTGGCAGATGGAGTTTAATGTGGATAAGTGTGAGGTTATCCATTTTGGCCAGAAGAATAGAAAGGCAAATTATTATCTAAATGGAGAGAAACATCAGAATGCTTTGGTGCAGAGGGATCTGGACGTCCTCTGGCATGAATCGCAGAAAGCAGGTAATAAGAAAGGCAAATGGAATTTTGGCATTTATTGCTAAAGGAATAGAATATAAAAGTAGGGAAGTGTTGCTGCAACTGTACAAGGTATTGTGAAACTGCACTTGGAGTATTGCATACAGTTTTGCTCCCCTTACTTGAGATGGGATGTAGTTGCATTGGAGGCAGTTCAGAGGAGATTCACTAGATTGATTCCAGGGATGAGGGGTTTGTCTTATGAAGAGAGATTGAGCAGTGTAGGCCTTTACTCTCTAGAGTTTACAAGAATGAGAGGAGATCTAATTGCGGTATATAAGATGATAACAGGGCGGCACAGTGGCGCAGTGGTTAGCACCGCAGCCTCACAGCTCCAGCGACCCGGGTTCAACTCTGGGTACTGCCTGTGTGGAGTTTGCAAGTTCTCCTTGTGTCTGCGTGGGTTTCCTCCGGGTGCTCTGGTTTCCTCCCACATGCCAAAAGACTTGCAGGTTGATAGGTTAATTGGCCATTATAAATTGCCCCCAGTGTAGGTAGGTGGTAGGGAAATATAGGGATAGGTGGGGATGTGGTAGGAATATGGGATTAGTGTAGGATTAGTATAAAATGGGTGGTTGATGGTCGGCACAGACTCGGTGGGCCGAAGGGCCTGTTTCAGTGCTGTATCTCTAAACTAAACATGATAAAGGGGATTGACAAAGTAGACGTACAGAGGATGTTTCCTCTTGTGGGGAAATCTAGAACGAGAGGTCATAGTTTTAGGATAAGGGGTAGCAGATTTAAAACAGAGATGAGGAGAAATTACTTCTCTCAAAGGGTCGTGAGTGTGTGAAATTCATTACCCCAAAGTGCGGTGGATGCCGGGACATTGAGTAAATTTAAGGAGGAGAGAGACAGATTTTTAATTAGAAAAGGGTTGAAGGGTTATGGAGAACGGGCAGGTAAGTGGAGTTGAGGCCGAGATGAGATCAGCCATGATCGTATTGAATGGCGGAGCAGGCTCGAGGGGTTGAATTGCCTACTCCTGCTCCTAGTTCTTATGACCTTATAGAAATCCCCCTTTTAGTTCCTAATCAGCACTACTGCACCTTTTACCACCCTTTTACTATTTACAAAGCCTCTCAAAGACTTTGGGATTCCCTTTTGTTAGTTGTCAGTCTCTTTTCAAACTCTCTGTTTGCTTCTCTTATTTGCTTTTTCACTTCTCCTTGAACCTTTTATATTCAGCCTGGTTCTCCATTGTATTATCCATCTGACATCTGTCATAAGCATACTTTTCCTCTTCATCTTCATCTCTATCTCGTTTGTCATCCAGGGAGCTCTGGATTTGTTTGCCCTACCTTTCCACTTCAAGGGAATATACCTTGACTGTGCCTGAACTTTTTTTTTTGAAGGTAGCCCATTGTTCAGTATTGTTTTTCCTGCCAACCTTTGATTCCAATTTATTTGGCCCAGATCCATTCTTACCCTATTGAATATGGCTTTCCATGGTTAATTATTCTTGCTCTAGATCGTTCTTTGTCCTTTCCCATAGGCAACATAAATCTTATGGTACAACGATCACTGTTCCCTTAATGTTCTCCTACTAACACATGATCCACTTGGCCCACCTCATTCCCAAGATCTACTGGCAGAAACCATCATGATAATGGCTCTGAGGCTGTGTACAGTAAGAACAAAAAGAGGGAAAGAGTTAACTAGGAAGCAGTGTAGAGTGACAGCTGTGAAAGACACATGAATGGCACAAGTGACCTACATGAAGAAAATTGAGACTGACAGCACTTTAAACACAGCTCGGCTTAGTGACCCTTAGGAATCTTCTGTGCCGCACTCTCACAAAATCAAATGAGATTATAAAATCTTAATGACACTTTTGATGAAGGAACACCAATAACAAAGCCAGTTTAATTTACTTTCAATAATAGTGAGATGTTGGCAGATGCATATAATATTAAATGAATATGAGTGGAGTTCCCATTTCATTGCTCCTGGGAAGTCAGCAGGGTTGTGTTTTATAAGGAAGTGAATGTGATACGGTGTTGGTAATGACAATGTCCCAGACACTGCAATCACTATCCCTGGGTATGTCCTGTCCCACCGGCAGGACAGACCCAGCAGAGGTGGCGGGACAGTGGTATACAGAAGGGAGGGAGTTGCCCTGGGAGTCCTCAACATCGACTCCAGACCCCATGAAGTCTCATGGCATCAGGTCAAACATGGGCAAGGTAACGTCCTACTGATTACCACCTACCGCCCTCCCTCAGCTGATGACTCAGTACTCCTCCATGTTGAACACCACTTGAAGGAAGCACTGAGGGTGACAAGGGCACAAAATGTACTCTGGGTGGGGGACTTCAATGTCCATCACCAAGAGTGGCTCGGTAGCACCACTACTGACTAAGCTGGCCGAGTACTAAAGGACATAGCTTCTAGACTGGGTGGGGGAACCAACACGAGGGAAAAACATACTTGACCTTGTCCTCACCAATCTGCCTGCCGCAGATCCTTCTGTCCATGACTGTATTGGTAGGAGTGACCACCGCACAGTCCTTGTGGAGACGAAGTCCCGCCTTCACATTGAGGATACCATCCATCGTGTTGTGTGGCACTATCACCGTGCTAAATGGGATAGATTTCGAACAGATCTAGCAATGCAAAACCGGGCCTCCATGAGGCGCTGTGGGCCGTCAGCAGCAGCAGAATTGGACTCAACCACAATCTGTAACCTCATGGCTGACATATCCCCCACTCTAACATTACCATCAAGCCAGGAGACCAACCCTGGTTCAATGAGGAGTGCAGGAGGGCATGCCAGGAGCAGCACCAGGCATACCTCAAAATGAAGTGTCAACCTGGTGAAGCTGCAACCCAGGACTACTTGTATGCCAAACTGCATAAGCAGCATGCGATAAACAAAGCTAAGCGATCCCATAACCAACGGATCAGATCTAAGCTCTGTAGTCCTGCCACATTCACTCGTGAATGATGGTGGGCAATTAAACAATTAACTGGAGGAGGTGGCTCCACAAATATCCCCATCCTTAATGATGGGGGAGCCCAGCACATCAGTGCGAAAGAAAGGCTGAAGCATTTGCAACAATCTTCAGCCAGAAGTGCCGAGTTGATGATCCAACTCGGCCCTCTCCTGAAGACCCCAGCATTACAGATGCCAGAAGAGTGGCGCAGTGGTTAGCACTGCAGCTCACAGCTCCAGTGACCCGGGTTCGGTTCTGGGTACTGCCTGTGCAGAGTTTGCAAGTTCTCCCTGTGACCGCGTGGGTTTCCACTGGGTGCTCCAGTTTCCTCTCACAGCCAAAGACTTGCAGGTTGATATTTAAATTGGCCTTTGTAAATTGCCCCTAGTGTAGGTAGGTGGTGGGGATGTGGTAGGGAATATGGGATTAATGTAGGATCAGTGTAAATAGGTGGTTGTTGGTCGGCACAGACTCAGTAGGCTGAAGGGCCTGTTTCAGTGCTGTATCACTCTATGACTTCAGCCAATTCGATTCACACGGTGTGATATCAAGAAACGACTGAAGGCACTGGATACTGCAAAGGCTATGGGTCCTGTGCTCCAGAACTTGCCACACCCCAAGCCAAGCTGTTCCAGTATAGCTACAACACTGGCATCTACCCGGCAATGTGGAAAATTGCCCAGGTATGTCCTGTACACAAAAAGCAGGACAAGTCCAACCCGGCCAATTACTGCCCCATCAGTCAACTCTCAATCATCAGTAAAGTGATGGAAGGTGTCATCAACGGTGCCATCAAGGAGCACTTGCATAGCAATAACCTGCTCAGTGATGCCCAGTTTGGACCACTCAGCTCCTGACCTCATTACAGCCTTGGTTCAAACATCGACAAAAGAGCTGAACTCAAGAGGTGAGAGTGACTGCCTTTGACATCAAGGCAGCGTTTGACCGAGTATGGCATCAAGGAGCCCTAGCAAAACTGAGGTCAATGGGAATCAGGAGGAAAACTCTCTGCTGGTTGGAGTCATACATAGCGCAAAGGAAGATGGCTGTGGTTGTTGGAGGTCAATCATCTCAGCTCCAGGACATCACTGCAGGAGTTTCTCAGGGTAGTGTCCTAGGCCCAATCATCTTCAGCTGCTTTATCAATGACCTTCCTTCAGTCATAAGGTCAGAAGTGGGGATGTTTGCTGATGATTGCACAATGTTCAGCACCATTAGCGATTCCTCAGATACTGAAGCAGTCTGTGTAGAAATGCAGCAAGACCTGGACAATATCCAGGCTTGGGCTGATGAGTGGCAAGTAACATTTGCGTCACACAAGTGCCAGGCAATGACCATCTCCAACAAGAGAGAATCTAACCATCTCCCCTTGACATTCAATGGCATTACCATCGCTGAATCCCCCACTATCAACATCCTAGGGGCTACCATTGACCAGAAACTGAACTGGAGTAGCCATATAAATACCGCGGCTACAAGAGTGGGTCGGAGGCTAGGAATCCTGAGGCGAGTAACTCACCTCCTGACTCCCCAAAGCCTGTCCACCATCTACAAGTCAGGAGTGTGATGGAATACTCTCCACTTGCCTGGATGGGTGCAGCTCCAACAACACTCAAGAAGCTCGACACCATCCAGAACAAAGCAGCCTGCTTGATTGGCACACCATCCACAAACATTCACTCCCTCCACCACCGACGCACAGTGGCTGCAGTGTGTACCATCTACAAGATGCACTGCAGCAACGCACCAAGGCTCCTTAGACAGCACCTTCCAAACCCGCGACCCCTACCACCTAGAAGGACAAGAGCAGCAGATGCATGGGAACACCACCACCTGCAAGTTCCCGTCCAAGTCACACACCATCCTGACTTGGAACTATATCGCCAATCCTTCACTGTCGCTGGGTCAAAATCCTGGAACTCCCTTCCTAACAGCACTGTGGGTGTACCTACCTCATATGGACTGCAGCGGTTCACAAAGGCAGCTCACCACCACCTTCTCAAGGGCAATTAGTGATGGGCAATAAATGCTGGCCTGGCCAGCGACGCCCACATCCCATGAATGAATTTTAAAAAATGGTAATTGAGAAGATAGTGTGAGAATAGTTTTGGGGACTGTGATTAGTTTGTGGAAAGCATTCAGGATGTGTGTTTGAGGGGATTGGTGTAGTGATAGGGTAGAACCTAGAAAAATGCATGATTGGAACAGATTGGTTATTAGCTGGGAGGTAGTGAAAATGGGGTAGTGAGTAGTTGATGGGATGGACGGTGATTATTTGTCAGAGAGGGCAATAACAGTGGAGGGGCAATTAGCACAATTGTTTTAGATCCAAGGTGAGTTACACTATAGTGAACAGCACCTACCTTGAAGATACAATTGGAAGATCACAGAAATAAGAAAGCAACAGTGCCATCTGCCTTGGAACCAACACTTGGAAGACTCAATTAGAAAATTAATACATATGTTTAATTGTGACTGAAAACCGTGACATATATTTGTGACCACATTCAGATACCATTATGTAACAATGGTTCCCACATCCTCAGACATTGTATGAACACCCCAGGAGGGAACGTCTTGAGTCACCTGACTGAAACTAAAATACCCTAAAAAATCAATACTTCAATCACTACTAATTGCTTTGGTCTGCATGATATTATTGTATTTGCTAACAGCAGTAATACATTATTTACATTCTTAATAGGAAAACAAATATTGCATTAATAGATGTGTTCTTATTTAGATTTTGACATCTGGATATGTTACAAATCAGTTTACTTTCCCACAGTGCTGTAGACAATTTTGAGTGAGAAATTGCGTGTTAATGCAAACTAAAAATGTTTCCACAGCCAGTCAAAGTCCATTGCTAGAGACAAGATTAATGTACAACTTGTTTTCATTATTTCTATTATGTTCTGCACCGTTCTACTGATTTTGTAATCAGTTGTTTGGATTTATGTTGAATTGGTGTCTGCTATTTCCTGCACGACTCAGCAGCAGATTTCATGCGTCAATGTGAAAAGTGAAAGACCGACTGAAGGAAAGTATACCAGGGTTTTACAACTACTTGCAAAGTCCTCATTAATTCTGGGCCATACGCCAAAGAGCTGCCGCAATCTCAAGCGCGGTGGCTCATTTAAATAGCAGGGGGAGGCCGCCTCACCCCCCCGATCACGCTGTCCATCCCCAGCAATGGCATCAATTGCCCTTGTTCAGGCGCTGACACCATTTTTTGAAGGGCAGTTAGCCCTTCCGGATAATTTAAATATTTAAAGATAGATTCAATTAAATAAATACATTTCTTTTCCCCCTCATCCACCCCCTCAATAACAATTAAATTAATTATTTTCCCTTCCCCCTCCTAAACACTTACTGTTACCATCTGACCTTCCCCCCCAAACTGCACAAACTTTAAACTACAACCCTTCCCACCATCCCCTACACACATGACGTTAATTTCACCCCATTGCCACCCCCCCCCACATCCAGCACTAAGAAACTTACCTCCTCCTCCCTCCCCACCAGTGTTGCGCCTCGTTTCCCCGGACGGAGATCTGAAGGCGTAGGAATGCTGGCCGCCAGGCCGAAGATAATGGCGGGCTATAGAGAAGGCATGAGTATATTTAAATTAATTATTTTAATTGATTTCACTATTCAAATTGTGGTCCCATCATCCCGGGCCATCTTCAGGCCCCCCGCCCCCGCCACAGATCTCAACGTCAAGGGCTGCTTAATATCCAGCCCAGTGAATGAGAACCTTTTTCTATGTTGGGACTCTATTGAGGCAGTAATTAAATTAGAAGAGACACTTTGGAATTCATTATTTCTGTGAGCTCATTGTTTGGTCTCAGAAAATGTAAAGCAAAACTTTATGCATAATCTAAATGTAGAGCCAGGAGGAGCAGCATTGCTCCCTATGACTTTACATTAAAACTGCCCCCCTTTCACTTGCTCTGCCCTAATCCCTCCCACTTACCACTGCTCCTACCCTTCCCCCTCCCTGGACTTAGTCCCAGCCTGCTGATCCAGCTCATGACCAGTAAGGTGCATCTGGGGCTGTGAATGGTGTCCATAGCTCGCTGGTATTATACAAATGCGTCCAGCAGACAATTTTCTGTGGTTCTGTCACTGACACCTTTAGAGTCCAATCGAACTTCTCAGCCAATGGCCCATATTTTGTGATAAGAGTAAAGGTGAGGCTACCAGTGCTCATTTATTAAGCAGTAAATCAGACAACAACTTCCACCAACCGCACATGTGCAGTTGAACACAGAAAACAGGAAATTGTTGTCTGAGTTGCCCTGCTGCTCCAGAAGCTTCACTCTAACTGTATCTCACTGAGAGGCTTGGCATTCAAATACACGAAGGGCATGAAGTTACGATATTTACCTACTAGATGCGCACTAAATGCACTGGGAAATGTTAGGGCTTGTCTGTTCAAGTGTAAGTGAATTTTTTTACAGTGTTATAAGTCTTAATAACAACCAAACAACCTCTCTGACAATGAAAATTAACTTTTAAAAGCATGGAGTCTCATTCCTTCAGATTTTAATTGTTGGAATTTAGAATTTTTTTTTAACTTTTCCTTTCTGTCTCTTTTATCTCTCTTAATCCCATCTTGCTTTATTTCACTTTCTGTATATAATTTAGCATCTTCTATTGCACACTTCCTTGTAGCTTGAATTTTAACCTGGAAGAACATGGGGGTTGGGTGTAGGTGGAGGTTAAAACCGGGAAAAATGTCTGTGTGCTGGGAAGTCAGCCCCAACCTGCCAATTTCCAAAATTAACTCAAGTGCGTTAGGCTTTGTGTGTGCAATCCCCTCGGGAGAGGTGGGTTACCAATTTAAATATATTAATCGCTCAACTAGAGTGATATTAACACACACTTTTAACTTTAACATTGGGCCTATGGTTTTCCTGAGCTTCCTATTCCATTCCAGGACTTGAGCACAAAAACCAAAGCTGACACTCCAGTACAGTACTGAGGGAGTTCTGCACTGTCAAAGTTGCTGTCTTTTGGATGAGACATTAAACCTGTCTGCCCTCTCAGGTTGACATAAAAGATCCCACGACACTATTTCGAAGAAGAGCAGGGGAATTATCCCTGGTCTCCCAGTCAATATTTATCCCTCAATCAACATCACAAAAATCAGATTATATGATTTCACTGCTGTTTGTGGGATCTTGCTGTGCACTGATTGGTTGCTGTGTTCCCTACATACCAACAGTGACGATACTTCAAAAGTGCTTAATTGGCTGTAAAGTGCTTTGGGATGTCCTGTGGTCATGAAAAGGTACTATATAAATGCAAGTTCTTCTTTTCTGTTCCTGATGCTCGCGAGTGAAAACAAGGTGAGTTCACAATGGCAATTGAGGGGGCTGAATCAATCTGCGGGAAATATGGAAATAAATATTCAGTATTCATAGCTGTTTTCTTAGCTGTGAGTGTGAAAGGGTTTATTCACAGTACTTTGGCTGCGACGTTAATTTCTACACTTTGGAACTTTACTCTATCAAATCAGGATGGGTGCTGTTTAGACTGCCTTAGATTGGATCTCAGATGAGGACTAAGATGACCAGAAATAGCACCTACAGCAGCCTGCGGTTCACAGACCTGTAGCTCCACAGGGCAAAAGTGCAGCAGAGAGGGGAGCAGGAGAGAGGCAACCAGCAGACAGAAGACTAGCAGAGTGGTGCAGCTTGCAGGAGACATTATCCATGACATAGGATCTACAGGCAGAGCCTGAGTTTTTAAACATGTCTGAACACCAACCAGTGTCTCAGGAGATTCAGATTGTTGTGTCAGCTGGTAACAGGCATCTGCAGCCTCCTAGAAGAAGACCTGCTCCCTGCTGGACCTGGTGGCTCCATGTTACAAGTGACTGTCAAAGTGACCAGCACCCTGAACCTTTTTGTCTCCGGATCCTTCCAAAGCTATACTGCAGACATATCCAGGACCTTCCAGTCAGTGCCCACAAGTGCAAAAGACAGGTGACCAAATGACTTGTTTTCCAGGGCTGACAACTATGTGAATTTTGCCAGTGTGATAACATCACTTAGGATGAGCAGGTGCTCAGCTATGCATCTCTGGCTGGCTTTCCACAGGTACAGGATGTCATCTGTAATATTTTGATACAATTAAGTCTTAGAACATAATATCTAAGAGACTGATGGTTACAGGAACAGGAGTTTATTTACATATGTCTGGCATCTATGACTTCCACTTACACTCTACACGAGGTTCTGTACAAGTTCTATTACTTCACTTCCTGTGATGACACTCACAGACTATTTACATATTCTGCCCAGTAACAATCCTATATTACTAAATCTTCCCCCAAGTCTCTTCTCAGATAGTTAACTGCAGTGGCGTTTTTACAAGTCTGCCATAACATGTTCTCTCTTTCAAAGGGGTTTGAGGTTTTGAGTCTTATAGTTTCTCTGTCTTCTTCTTTTATACTTCAGTAGAACTATTTGATGACTCAAGTTCTTCACTCGGGTTGTCCTCTGGGTTGATGGCTGATTGCAGTGTTATTAGTTCATCAACTTCTTGAGATGATTGTTCCTCTTGTATCTGCTGCTTCTTTGGTATCAACACCAATGATCTTCTGTTTCTTCTTATCATTCCTTGATCAGTTTGGACAATATACAATGGTGGATATGGTTATTGTTCTATCACTTCTCCATACCTTCTCTGGTCTCTAACCCAAACTGATTCTCCAGGTTGTATGTCTGTCAAGTTTTTGTTTCTGTGACATTTGCCATAATTCTCATTGATTAGATCTTCCTCTATCCTCTCTCTCCATCACTTTTTCCAAGTGTTCTGCACTCACTTGTGGTTTGAGTGTTCTTGGAAGTGTAGCAAGTTGTGTGCTTAATCTTCTTCCCATCAATAATTTGCATGAGGCTAAACCATTCTGAAGTGGTGTTGATTGCTAACTTAGAAGTGCGAATTGAAGATCTTCATTCTTTTTTAATAATGCTTTCACAGTCTTGACACTTCTCTCTGTTTCGCCATTAACCTGAGGGTACCTCGGTGAACTAGTGATGTGAATAAAGCCATATTCTTCTGTAAACTCTCTGAAGCATTCATTTGTGGCCCATTGTCAGATATCACAATATCTGAAATTCCGTGTGTAGCAAAGAGTTCTGTCAAGGATGTGATGACAGCTTCTAAACTCTGACCTTGTACTTGCTTTATTTCAATGCACCTCGAATAGTAATTAAGAATGATGAAGAAAATGTTATTCTTATGCTTGAAAAGATCAATATCTAGACAGTCCCATGGTCTAGATGGCAAAGATGATGACATGAGTGGTTCATGACGACTGAAAGCACATGTGATACACTTCAATATCATCTCTTCAATTTCTTTTGATATACCAGGCCATCATACTGACTGTCTTGTCCTGGCTCTGCACTTTGTTATTCCAAAATGTCCTTGGTGTAATCTTTACAAGGTCTATAATCTTAGTATTCTAGGGATAACTAATTTCTCATTGTAAATCAATAAATCATCAACAATGCTCAGATAACCCCTTTGTTTATAATATTTCCTTAACACTGGGTTGGGTGGTATGTACGCTGGCCATCCCTGCAAACAATATTCTCTGATTGCTGCACATACTTCATCTTCTTTTTGAGCATTCCTGATTTCACTTAATTTCTGAGCTGTAGCAGGTAAAGTCACTGTTGTTGTCAGAGCAAAACCTTCAACTTCATCAAGAAATAAAATAACGCCTTCTTCGGGTCTGCTGATGAAATACGTGATAACGCATCTGCTGAGATTTGCTGTTTCCCTGGAACATATTCAGTTTTAGCATCAAATTTAATCAATCTTAATCTAAACCTCTGCACTCTTGGAAGTAACTTTGCTAGTTCTTTTGTATTTAGTAGAGTAAGTAACGGTTTGTGATAATTTTCAATATTAAATTTAAGACCTAGCACATCGTCAGAAAATTTCTTGCATGCCCAAGTTGCTGCCAACCCTTCTTTTTCAATGACCTTTGCTCTGTTTCTGTTAATGAATGAGATGCAAAATATATAGGTCTTGCTTATTCCATCTCTGCACCTGAAATAAGACTGCTCCGAGCCCTGTTGCCGGTGCATCGACTGCTATGGTGGTTGGTAACTTTGGGACATAATGTGCTAATACTTCTGAAGAAACGAGCATCTTCTTGATTTTTTCAAAAGCTTCTTGTTGGACCTCACTCGAATGCCAGGCCTTGTCATTTTTTAACAAATGTCGTTTTAGCTCATTTATCATGGCTAGATTCAGTAGAAACTTCCCCACCTGATTGATGATGCCCTTTACAACTGTGGTGATGTTTTTAGGCTCTGGAATGTCTTATGACTTTCATTTTTTGAGGATCTGCTCTGATGCCTGACCCATCAATAATATGTCCTAGAAATCTCACCATTTGTTGTGAAAAGGCACATTTCTCATTCAGTTTTAGACCAGCTACCTCCAATCTCTGCAACACTGCTCACACTCACATATCGTGTTCCTGCTGATTGGCACCACAGATCAACACGTCATCGTCTATGTGGCAGATGATCCCTTCTCACCCCTCCAGGATTCTCAACATCGTTCTTTGAAAAACATCCGGTGCTGATGGTATTCCGAATGGTAATCTTTTAAAACAGAATCTTCCAAATGGTGTTATAAAAGTCGTCAATAGTTAATTCTTTATCTAAAGGTACTTGCCAGAATCCTCTGTTAGCATTTAATTTACTGAAACTTGAGCTCTCCTCTAGCTTTGGCAGACTCTCATCAACTGATGGGATTGGATATATTTCTCTTTCCACATGCCTTATTCAGTTGTGTGATGTCTACAAAAATTCGAATGGACCCATTTGGTTTCTTCACTGGAACATACCTGAGCACCATCCTGTATGTTTTGTAACAGGTGGAATGACTCCCTGTTTGGTCATTAGCTCAATATCTTTCTTAACTTTCTCTAGGAGTGGTGTATAACTTTTCTTGGTGTATAAAGACAATAGTTCTGCATTCTTTCTCAAAGTGTTGGGGTAGGCTGTTTTTATTTTTCACAATCCTTTGAATAATTTAGGGAATTTAACCCTAAAATTCCTTGGCTGTTCCGCTATATCTTTCAGCTCTTGGAGTCATAGAGTTATACAGCACAGAAACAGGTCCTTCGGCCCATCTCTTCTACTCTACATATTAAGTGTAAATCTGTGCAAGCCTTTCTACTAAGGAGTAAACAACTCCGATTCTTGATGATATATAATCTCTCAGGAATTTATTTTCCCTGGTAACTCAATCATTTTCAACTCTCCTATTACCTTCAACTCGATGCCTCCAGGTCCATACAATTTTTTACCTGTGGATTTAAGGCTTAGAATCATGGAGTCAGAGAGTCATAGAGTTATACAGCACAGAAACAGGCCCTTCAGCCCATCATGTCTGTGCCGGACATCAGGCACCTAACTATTCTAATCCCATTTTCCAGTCTTGTATGCTACTGCATTTCAAGTGCTCATCTAAATACTTCTTAAATGTTGTGAGGGTTCCTGCCTCTACCACCTCTTCAGGCAGTGTGTTCCAGATTGCAACCACCTTCTGAGTGAAAAGGTTTTTCCTCAAATCCCTCTAAATCTCCTGGCCCTTTCCTTAAATCTATGCCTCCTGGTTATTGACCCATCCGCTAAGGGAAAAAGTTTCTTCCCATCTAACCTATCAATGCCCCTCATAATTTTGTATACCTTAATCCCCCCTCAGCCTTCTCTGCTCTAAGGAAAACAACCCTAGCCTTTTCAGTCTCTCTTCATAGCTGAAATGCTCCAAACCAGGCAACATCCTGATGAATCTCCTCTGCACCCTCTCCAGGGCAATCACATCCTTCCTATAGTGTGGTGCCCAGAACTGCACACAATACTTTAGCTGTGGCCTAACCAGCGTTTTATGCAGCTCTATCATAACCTCCATGCTCTTATATTCTATGCCTCGGCTAATAAAAGCAAGTATCCCATATGTCTTCCTAACCACCTTATCTACCTGTGCTGCTGCCTTCAGTGATCTCTGGACAAGTGCACCAAGGTCCCTCTGACCCTCTGTACTTCCCAGAGTCCTACCATCCATTGTATATTCCCTTGCCTTGTTAGTCCTCCCAAAATGATTAACCTCACACTTTTCAGGATTAAATTCCATTTTCCACTGCTCTGCCCATCTTACCAGCCCATCTATATCGTCCTGTAATCTAAGGCTTTCCTCCTCACTATTTAAGACACCACCAATTTTCATGTCATCTGCGAAATTACTGATCATACCTCCTATATTCATGTCTAAATCATTAATGTACACTACAAACAGTAAGGGTCCCAGCACCGATCCCTGTGGTACACCACTGGTCACAGGCTTCCACTTGCAAAAATAACCCTCGATCATCACCCTCTGCCTCCTGCCACGAAGCCAATTTTGGATCCAATTTGCCAAATTGCCTTGGATCCCATGGGCTGTTACCTTCTTAACCAATCTCTCATGCAGGACCTTATCAAAAGCCTTACTGAAGTCCATGTAGACCACATCAATTGCTTTACCCTCATCTACACATCTAGTCACCACCTCGAAAAATTCAATCAAGTCAGACACGATCTCCCCCTGACAAAACCATGATGACTATCCCTGATTAACCCCTGCCTCTCCAAGTGAAGATTAATCCTGTCCCTCAGAATTTTTTCCAATATTCTCCCAACCACTGATGTTAGACTCTCCGGCTTGTAATTACCTGGTTTATCCCTACTACCCTTCTTGAATAATGGTACCATGTTCACTGCACTCCAATCCTCTGGTACCTCTCCTGTGCCAGAGAGGATTTGAAAATTTGTGTCAGAGCCCCTGCTATCTCCTCCCTTGCCTCACATAACAGCCTGGGATTCATCTCATCTGGGCCTGGGGATTTATCCACTTTAGCCCACTAAAACAGCTAATACTTCCTCCCTTTCAATGCTAATAATATATCACAATCCCCCTCCCTGATCTCTATACCTACATCATCCTTCTCCACAGTGAACACAGATGAAAAGTAATCATTTAAAACCTCACCTATGTCCTCCGGCTCCACACACAGATTGCTACTTTGGTCCCTAATGGGCCCTATTCTTTCCCTGGTTATCCAAGTGCCCTTAATATACTTATAAAATGCCTTAGCATTTTCTTTTATCTTGTCCGCCAGTGTTTTTTTATGTCCCCTCTTCGCTCTCCTAATTATTTTTTAAAGTACCCCCCCTATACTTTCTATAATCTTCTAGTGCCTCCACTTTGTTCAGTGCTCTGAATCTGCCATAAGCCTCCTTTATTTTCCTGATCCAATCCTCCATATCCCTTGACATCCAGGGTTCCCTGGACTTGTTGCTCCTACCCTTCACCTTAACGGGTACTTGTTGGCTCTGAACTCTCACTATTTCCTCTTTGAATGACTCCCACTGGTCTGATGTAGACTTTCCTACAAGTAGCTGCCCCCAGTCCACTTTGACCAGATCCTGTTTTATCATATTGAAATTGGCCTTCCCCCAATTCAGTACCTTTATTTCTGGTCCATCTTTGTCCTTTTCCATAATTACCTTAACTCTTACAGAGTTATGGTTGCTATCCCTGAAATGCACCCCCACTGACACTTCTATGACTTGTCTGGCTTCATTCCCTAGGAGTAGGTCCAGTACTGCCCCTTCTCTTGTAGGATTTTCAACGTACTGGCTCAAAAAGCTTTCCTGTATGCATTTTAAGAATTCAGCCCCCTTTAAGCCTTGTGCACTAAGACCATCCCTGTTGATATTGGGGAAGTTGAAAATCCCCTACTATTCATTTTTTTTCTTCTTTGGCCTCCTTGTCTCGAGAGACAATCGGTAGGTGCCTAGAGGTGGTCAGTGATTTGTGGAGCAATGCCTGGAGAGACTATAAAGGCCAATTCTAGAGCAACAGACTCTTCCACAGGTGCTGCAGATAAAATTGGTTGTCGGGGCCATTACACAGTTGGCTCTCTCCTTGCACTTCTGTCTTTTTTCCTGCCAACTGTGAAGTCTCTTCGACTCGCCACTCTTTAGCCCCACCTTTATGGCTGTCTGCCAGCTCTGGCGATCACTGGCAACTGACTCCCACGACTTGTGGTCAATGTCACAGGACTTCATGACACATTTTCAGACGTCTTTAAAGCGGAGACATGGACGGCCGATGGGTCTGATACCAGTGACGAGCTTGCTGTACAATGTGTCCTTGGGGATCCTGCCATCTTCCATGCTGCTCACATGGCCAAGCCATCTCAAGCGCCGCTGGCTCAGTAGGGTGTATATGCTGGGGTTGTTGGCTGCCTCGAGGACTTCTGCATTGGAGATACGGTCCTGCCACCTGATGCCAAGGATTCTCCGGAGGCAGCGAAGATGGAATGAATTGAGACGTCGCTCTAGGCTGACATACGTTGTCCAGGCCTCGCTGCCGTAGACCAAGGTACTGAGGACATAGGCTTGAAACACTCAGACTTTTGTGTTCCGTGTCAGTGCGCCATTTTTCCACACCCTCTTGGCCACTCTGGACATAGCAGCGGACGCCTTTCCCATGCGCTTGTGGATTTCTGCATCGAGAGACAGGTTGATGGTGATAGTTGAGCCTCGTTAGGTGAACTCTTGAACCATTTCCAGAGCGTGGTCGCCGATATTAATGGATGGAGCATTTCTGACATCCTGTCCCATGATGTTCGTTTTCTTGAGGCTGATGGTTAGGCCAAATTCGTTGCAGGCAGCCGCAAACCTGTTGATGAGACACTGCAGACACTCTTCTGTGTGGGATGTTAATGCAGCATCGTCAGCAAAGAGGAGTTCCCTGATGAGGATTTTCCGTACTTTGGTCTTCATTCTACTATTCACCCCTACTATTATTATCATATTATTTTTACACCTCTCTGAGATTTGCCTACATATCTGCTCCTCTATGTCTTCCTGACTGTTTGGAGGCCTGTAGTACACTCCCAGCTAAGTGATTGCCCCCTTATTGTTTTTACGTTCTACCCATATGGCCTCATTTGAGGAACCTTCTAAGATCTCATCCTTCCTTACTGCAGTAATTGACTCCTTGATCAACACTGCAATGCCACCTCCTCTTTTACCCCCCTCCCCTGTCACACCTGTAGATTCTATACCCTGGAATATTGAGAAACATAGAAACATAGAAAATAGGAGCAGGAGTAGGCCATTCGAGCTTGCTCCGCCATTCATTATGATCATGACTGATCATCCAACTCAGTAACCTGTTCCGCTTTCCCCCCATATCCTTTGATCCCTTTCGCCCCAAGAGCTATACCTAACTCATTCTTGAAACATGCAATGTTTTGACCTCAACTGCTTTCTGTGGTAGTGAATTCCACAGGCTCACCACTCTCTGGGTGAAGAAATTTCTCCTCATCTCAGTTCTGAAAGGTTTACCCTGTATCCTTAGACTATGACCCCTGGTTCTGGACTCCCCCACATCGGGAACATCCTTCCTGCCTCTACCCTGTCAAGTCCTGTTAGAATTTTATAGGTTTCTATGAGATCCTCCCTCACTCTTCTGAACTCCAGTGAATATAATCCTAACTGACTCAATCTCTCCGCATACGTCAGTCCCGCCATCCCAGGAATCAGTCTGGTAAACCTTCACTGCACTCCCTCCATAGCAAGAACATCCTTCCTCAGATAAGGAGACCAAAACTGTACACAATATTCCAGGTGTGGCCTCACCAAGGCCCTGTATAATTGCAGCAAGACATTCCTGCTCCTGTACTTGAATCTTCTCGCTATGAAGGGCAACATACCATTTGCGCTTTTTTACCGCCTGTTGCACCTGCATGCTTACTTTCAGCGACTGGTGTACGAGAACACCTAGATCTGGTTGCATATTCCCCTCTCTCAGTTTATAGCCTTTCAGATAATCATCTGCCTTCCTGTTTTTGCTACCAAAGTGGATAACCTCATATTTATCCACATTATACTGCATCTGCCATGCATTTGTCCATTCACTCAACTTGTCCAAATTACCCTGAAGCCTCTCTGCATCCTCCTCATAACTCACCCTCCAACCCAATTTTGTGTCATCTGCAAATTTGGAGATATTGCAGTTAGTTCCCTCATCTAAATCATTAATATATATTGTGAATAGCTGGGGTCCTAGCACCGATCTCTGTGGTACTCCACTAGTCATGGCCTGCCATTCGGAAAAAGACCCATTTATTCCTACTCTTTGTTTCCTGTCTGCCAACCAATTTTCTATCCATCGCAAGACACTACCCCCAATCCCATGTACTTTAATTTTACATGCTAACCTCTTATGTGGGACTTTATCGAAAGCCTTCTGAAAGTTCAAATAAACCACATCCATTGGCTCCCCCTCATCAACTCTACTAGTTACATCCTCAAAGAATTCTAGTAGATTTGTCAAGCATGATTTTCTTTTCGTAAATCCATGCTGACTCTGTCCGATTCTACCACTGTTCTCTGCTATAAAATCTTTGATAATGGACTCTCGAATTTTCCCCACTACCGACGTCAGGCTGACTGGTCTATAATTCCCTGTTTTCTCTCTACCTCCCTTTTTAAATAGTGGGGTTACATTAGCTACCCTCCAATCTGTAGTAACTGTTCCAGAGTCTATAGAATCTTGGAAGATGACCACCAATGCATCCACTATTTCTAGGGTCACTTCCTTAAGTACTCTGGGATGTAGATTATCAGGCCCTGGGGATTTATTGGCCTTCAATCCCATTAATTTCCCCAACACCATTTCTCTACTAATATTGATTTCCTTCAGTTCCTCTCTCTCACTAAACCCTGTGTTCGCCAACATTTCTGGTATGATATTTGTATCCTCCTTTGTGAAGACAGAACCAAAGTATGCATTTAGTAGGTCAGCCATTTCTTTGTTCCCCATAATAAATTCCCCTGTTTCTGACTGTAAGGGAACTACATTTGTCTTCACCAATCTTTTTCTCTTCACATACCTATAGAAACTTTTACAGTCAGTTTTTATGTTCCCCGCAAGCTTACTCTCGTACTCTATTTTCCCCTTCTTAATTAATCCCTTGGTCCTCCTTTGCTAAATTCTAAACCACTCCCAATCCTCAGGTCTGTTTTTTCTTTCAAATTTGTATGCCTCTTCCTTGGATCTAATGCTATTTCGAACATCCCTTGTAAGCCATGGTTTGGCTACCTTTCCCATTTTACTTTTGCACCAGACAGGAATAAACAATTGTTGCAGTTCATCCATGCGCTCTTTGAATGTTTGCCATTGCCTATCCACCATCATCCCTTTAGGTAACATTTCCCAATCCATCATAGCCAACTCGCGCCTCATACTTTTGTAGTTTCCTTTCTTAAGATTCAGGACCCTAGTCTCCGAATCAACTATGTCACTCTCCACCTTGATGAAGAATTCTATCATATTATGGTCGCTCATCCCCAAGGGGTCTCGCACAACTAAATTGTCAATTATTCCTCTCTCATTACATAATACCCAGTCTAGGATGGCCTGTTCTCTAGTTGGTTCCTCAACGTATTGGTCCAGAAAACCATCCCGTATACACTCTATGAATTCCTCCTCTATGCTATTGTGACTAGTTTGATTTGCCTAATCTATATGCAGATGAAAGTCACCCATAATTACAGAGGTTCCTTCATCGCATGCGTCTCTAATTTCCTGTTTAATGCCATTCCCAACATCACCACTACAGTTTGGGCATCTATATACAACCCCCACTAATGCTTTTTGCCCCTTATTGTTTGTCAGCTTTACTCGTCAGAGCTAATATCCTTCCTCACTATTGCGTTAATTTCCTCAATTTAACCAGCAATGCAACTCCACCGCTTTTTATTTTCTGTCTGTCCTTCCTAAATACTGAATACCCCTGGATGTTCATTTCCCATCCTTGATCACCCTGCAGCCATGTCTCTGTAATCCCGACTATATCATACCCGTTTACATCTATTTGCGCGATTAATTCATCCACTTTATTGCGAATGCTACGCGTGTTAACGCACAAAGCCTTAAGGCTTGTCTTTTTAACATTACCTGTCCCCATCCCACTTTTTTTTTGAGCTGCCAGTCCTGCCCCTCTCTCAACCATGTCTTATCTTCAGCCATAGTTCTGTGTCTACCAGTATTGGAACTGCTGCTCCAGTGTCCAGTTTGAATCTTGTCTGCTGCCTTCTACAAGAATCTCTGTTGTCCAGGAATCTTCACTTGCTCCATGGATTTCTCCTGGAAATGGTAATTCAACACAATGTACATCCTGTATTTTGTTAACTTGTTTTTTTGGATTTGCCTTTTATATTTTGCAGCCCTGGTTTCTAGCTGCAGTATGCCAATTGGAAGTGCACCCTCTTTTTACATAAAGAACACTCTGCTTCTCTGGTTGGGCAATTTTCCCGTCGGTACCTCACTTGGCCACACCTACTGCAATGCGATGCTGCTGCCTCTAGATGCTCTTCCCACCTTTCCTGTCTTTGACTGCCATTTTTAACCTTCTCCTTCTTTAAGATTCAATGGAGTCTGCTACTTTTGAGATCGGACTCTCCTTGTCCTCTCAAACGACAACACGGTTGCATTTTCTAACCTCAGTTTGCCTGCTTTACTGAATCGCCTTGATTAATGTAAGATTATCTCCTGACTGCAGATGATTTGAGACAGCATTGTTTGCTACTCTGACCACAATCCTGTCTCTAATTAGTTCTTCCCGTAAACTGCCATATTCGCAATCTTCAGCGAGTTTATATAAGTTTATATAAATGAATCATTACCCTTTCCTTCCTGTTGAGAATGTTTATTGAATTTGGCACGCTCGACAATTACATTTTTCCTTATGTTAAAGTAAGACTTGAGTGCCTTAATGACTTCTTCATACACAGCTTTCTCTTCGTCTATGCCTTGTGTAATGAGCATGTTGTCTGCACAGTCTCTCATTGCATATAATAATGTACGGGCTGCTCATTGTCTGACTTCTGCGCACGACCTATTGCAGTACGGTACCTAGCAAATCTTCGGTCCCATTTCGGCCACGCCTCTGCTTGGTTCTGTCCAGCTACTTTTTCAAAGTTCTCCGGTAAGGGCAGTGATTTTATTTTTCATTTTTTCTTTGGTTTACAGTTGCCACCATATAATAATCTGATACTGCTGAGGTTTAAGGAGACTGATGGTTACAGGAACAGGAGTTAATTTACATCTATGGCTTCCACTTACACTCTACACAAGCTTCTGTACAGTATATCACAAGAGATTCACCGAATGAGTCTTCAGGTTTTAGTCCTTTTGAATTGGCTTACGGATATGAAATAAGAGGTCCTCTAAAACTCATCAAAGACAGATTCTTAGAGCAAAGGAATGAATATTCGATACTAGACTATGTATCTGTGTTCCAGGAAAGGCTCATGAAAGCTTGCAATGTGGCTCAGGAATACCTAAAAGCATCCCAAGCTACTATGAAACAATGGGCAGATAACAATGTAACGACCCAAAATTTTCAAAAAAAGGATGAAATATTAGTATTGTGACCATTACAGGGTGAACCATTAAAAGCACAGTTCAGTGGTCCATATAAAGTGATCAAAAGAGTGGGTAAGGTCAATTACTTGATTGACACCCCCGATCACTGGAAAAAGAATCAGTTGTGTCATATCAATATGTTAAAGCAATATTATCGTAGGAAGGAGGATAAGCCAGTACAGGTATGTCAGGTAGTAGGGACTGTTGAGAAGGAAAAGAATAGTGAGGATGAGGCAGAAGGAGGCCTGGACAATTCTCAGATTGAACCTCCAACTATCAGTTTAGCGAATACAGAATGGCTAGGAAAATTGGACAACATGCTTTTGTACTTTGATGCAGAACAATGTGAAGACCTAACCAGGCTACTCACAACATTTAGAAGAGTCTGTAAGGAAAAGCCTGGATGTACAACTATTGCTACACACGATGTGGATATTGGGGAATCCGTGCCTTTAAAACAACATCCTTACCACTTAGGTCCAGACAAACAGGCCCAAGTAAAAGCAGAAAACCAATACATGCTGGAAACAACTTAATTGAACCTAGTCAAAGCAGCTGGATTTCAACCTGATTGGTCAACTACAGAAAAGTCAATGCAGTAACGAAGGCAGACTCCTACCCAATTCCTCACTTGGAAGACTGTATTGACAGAATGGGCAGTGCCATGTTTCTTACCAAGATAGATTTGTTAAAGGGATACTGACAAGTTCCTTTAATACCTCAAGCTAAAGAAATATTAGCTTTTGTCACACCAGATAGTCTTTATCAGTGCTGAGTGATGCCATTCAGGCTACAAAATGCCCCAGATACTTCTCAGAGAATAGTGAACGCAGTCGTGGCCAATGTTCCTAACTGTGTAGTTCATCTGGCTAAGGTGATTGACTATAGGGACACTTGGAAGGAAAACATGAAACAATTGGGAGACTACATTTGGAAGGTTGCAATTGGCTGAATGGGACAAATGTTGTGGAAAAATTAAAAAAACAAAATGCCTGAATGTTCAGATGGAGTTTTTTGTTACAACTTTATCATTTGAAAATTGTACACATTTCAGGAACAAACAATGTTATTGCCGATGCTTTTTCATGAGTTTAACCTTATTGAGTTACATGAGTAACAATGATACAGAGAAAATTTGTGTTGATTACCAATCAACAATCAACCAATGGGGGCATGAATGCGAAAATATGTTAAGAATGTTTTTTCAATTTTTGATTTACAATGTGATGAAATGCATTCAAGAATGGTGTTCCATTTCGCCAAGGGCAGAGGTGTCATATGAGTTTTGTATTTTTTAAACTAAGAGGTCTGTGTGCATTTAAGATTGAAAAAGGGACTTTCTGTGAACAATGACTGCAGAGACTTGTTGTGGTATTTGAAGTGCAGGCTGCAAGGCAAGGCAATTTGTATCCAAGCAACAGGAGGATTTTACGACAGTCTTGTGACTTCTGTGGAAAGACTTTAGTTTCAGTTCTGCAGAGGGAAACAAAACAGCTAGCAGTGGCTAGAGCTGTGATTTGCTGATAGACCAGAGAAAAAGACCTATTCTCTCTGAAAATAAGCTTTGCATTTCAAGGGAAAAAGTGCAACATTTAAGGTGAGGTTTTGAACTGCCTGGAGAGAGAGAAAAGACCCAGAGAAAGAAGAGTTGCTACACTCTGTGGAGAAACACTGCTTTGCAGAAAGGAAGCCTTGTGTTTTGGGTGTGGCAGATTGCTGTTGCCTCCAGCCTCAAGAATCCCCGCTTCAAGAATGAGTCCTGTTGCCTTTTGTGTTTTTTTGGGAGATCCTGGAATCTCAAGAAAGTTTCTACAGTTAAACTGCTACTTTAAAATATAAGTAGACCTGTTGCTGAAAGACCTATATAATGCCTGCTGCAGACAAAATGCCGTGAATGCCTACCCATCACAGACTGTTTATCAAACTTGCCTGGAGAGACTTTGAGTGGCATCTGACTATTTGATTCTGGGACACCTCACTGATCCAGAGATCCTACCATAAGGTATAACCCAGTTATTTTTTTTATTCCTAAGAAACTGTTGTAAAACCAATATATTTGTTTTCTCCAGTTAACCGTTAGTAGTTGAATGTATGAGGGTTCGGAAGATTAAAGAGTTTTAGAATCTTTTCATACATATAGATTCATCTCATTATCATTTAAAACTTGGCTTATTAATAAATATTTAATTTTATTGTTGTTTAAAGAAACCTGGTTTGGTGTGTTTTATTCTGGGGGATAAATAAAATGTTTAACTTGGCTAATTTCCAGTAGGTGGGAAACTGAACTGGTATGCTGTGACCTGTGGAGTAGTGGGACTGAATTAACTCTTGCCTTGGTCATAACAAGACCAGAAGCAGACTTAAGTGTCAAGGAATACCCAATGCATACTTGGCTCATGACACCCATCAGAAACCTGGCTATTGAAGCCCAATAGCACTACAATATATGCCATATCACCACCAGATATGTATTGAACAGGCCAGTGGCATGCTGGAGATGCACTTTGCGTGCCTGAACAGATCTGAAGGTGCCCTTCAGTGCATGCGAGCCAGTGTCTCCAGAATATTCATGGTTTGCTGCTTTCTGCAGAACACAGTTTAGCTGGGACCTGCAGGAGGAACAAGGTGAAGAGGTCCGCTTCTCTTTGGTTAATTCGGAGGGGAAGGAGGAAGAAGAGGCGGAGGATGATGAGGGAAGTGTACTCCCAGCTGCACACATTGCTGCTAAGATGCCAGCAATGCCCTTATTAATGTCAGGTTTGTTTCGGCTGCACCAATGGACCCATGTCACAAGGAAATGCAATTGTCACTCAGCCCCCTTCCCCATCCCTCAACCAATGCTTCTGACACAAAGCAGTCCTGCAACCACCAAACACCCTTTCAACAATCTCCCATTAGTCCCCATCAATTAATGTTCCCAAATTTATCATCAAACACAGTAGAAGGCCACCTACCATCCAGCACCCTGCAAAGGACAAGATAGGAAAGTTATGAAAAATAATAACATTTATGCAAGCTAAATAAGGAACAAAAAATTATTCAAACATTATTTTTTCAGACACCCATGTGCAACTACAAAGCCTTACGCTTCCTTTTACTGTTATTCTTGCACAGTGCAATTCTTGCAGTTTCAGTAAGGTAGAAGCAGGCTGTAGCACATCTTGCCCAATGTCCTCTAGCTTTTGGAGCCCTTGAAACAAGATTACTCCTCTTGCTTAGGAGTCAGCAACATCTCCATACACGGACACGAGTGTCCGTTAAAAACAATTTTGAGGTCCGTGACTGTTAAGTTCATGGATGAAAATTTTCCCATTGGCTTCTTCAGACCCACTTTAAAAAAAGCGTCACAAGTGTCAGTTTCACAGCAGACAGGTGCTGAAACAGAACAACGCTTTTGAACTTTGGACAGATTTGTGGTTTCCCGGCAGGTTCCGATTTTTTTTTAAAAAGTCCACAGGAAAACCCGGAATCTGTCCGATGTTCAAAAGCTCTGTTCCCGCTCTCAGCAACAGTCAGAGAGAAAGTGAGAAGGCGGGGGGGGGGGGGGGGGGGGAGAGGGGGTTGGAGAGAGAGAGAAAGACAGTGGGGGTGGGGTGGGGGGTACAGCGAGACAGAGTGGGGGGAAGAGAGTGGGGGTGGGGTACAGAGAGAGAGAGTTGGGGGAGAGAGAGAGAGACAGAGAGGGGGAGAGAGAGTGAAGAGAGACAGAGAGAGAGAGAGGGGGCTACAGAGAGAGAGAAAGAGCTAGTGGAGGAGAGAGTGGGGGACAGAGAGAGTGGGGGACAAAGAGAGTGCGGGAGAAAGGGAAAGAGAGAATGAGGGGGGAACAGAAAGATTGAGAGAGAGCCTGGGGGACAAAGAGAGCTTGGGGGGGGGGGAGGGGGGGGGGGTAGCAGAGAGATCTGGGGGATAGAAATAGGGGGACAAAGAGAGAGGGGAACAGAGAAAGCGAGAGGTGGGGGGGGGGGGAGAGAGAGAGAAAGAGGTTGGGACAGAGAGCACAGGGACGACACCCAGAGGGGTGGACAACACAGGGGGAATGCCACAGAGAGGGGGGACAACACGTGGTGAGGAAGCAACACAGAGGGGAGGGAGCAACAAATAGTGGGAGACAACACAGAGGGGGCGCAACACAGAGAAGGGGACAACACAGAGAGGGGGGACACAGAGAGGGAGGGGGAGAGAGAGAGAGAGGGAGACAGACAGACAGGGAGCAAGGAGGGAGAGAAAGCAATCAAGATCACTCCTGATAGATGGACATCTATCCGGAATACCCTGCATCACTACAGTAAGTGTGTGAGCAGACATTGACTACTTGTGCAAGTAAAATAATTCCAAGTATCTCACTAAATCAGTGTTCAACATAGTGATGAGAAATTAAGTCAACAAATGAATCTTCTCATTTAACACCCCTTCACAAAAATGCACATTTGTTGTTGTTTTGATTAATAGTAAGATACATTTTTAATGCCTTTATCTTTCTGAAATTGCCTCAGTGGCCTCCTATGTAAGACAGAAATTGTAATGTGGCAGCCCAGGAAAAAAAGACTGGACATTCCTGCTCCAAGCCTTTAGCCTGTTTTTTAAAATAACTTAGCAGCTAGGTTATTTTAAAACACAAGTTAAAGCCTTGTATTCTGTAAACTCATTTTAAAATGGCAAAAGTCACTTAGGAAATGTCACAATTGCACTTGGGACACATGCTCAGTGACATGTTGAAATTTACTGGACTTTTATTTCTAAATAAATGTCACAATTCCGCTGCTATCCATTTGGAATCACATTGTTCCAGAACTTCTATTAAGGGGAAAACAGGCACGAAAATTTAAGGAAACTCCAGAGGTCAGCACTGTATGTTCCTCATGAATACAAGAGTACAGTGATATTGGTGAAAACAAGATGCTGCTGACCCATATACAATAGGAAATACAATGTAACGGATAGCTTTAATAAAGCTTATGATGAATAAATAAATAATAATACACCTATGATGAATTGTCTACAATTCCTTAACAAACTCTGTGCTGTATTTGCATTTTTAAAAACTGTTGGAGAAGACATGGTAAAAAATTATGTTTCAATAACAATGTTAGGAACAGTCATTAACTGATTTTTTTTTTGCTGCAAATTGGATTAAGGGACAAGTTTTACAAGTATGCCAGAGATCAGTAACTGCAGTGTGCATTGTTTACTATCCAGTTTGAGGGCAGATAACCTGAGTGGCCAATGTCATTTGAAAGTTGTCTGTATCATATAATTACATTACTTTATAAGTGCACCTTTGCTAACAGGTAAGAGATTTGGCTGGGACATAAATTGGTTAGTCTGGAGTGTAATCTTACAGACAGTGACTAAACATTTGGTATTTGAATAATACATGCAGTAACAATGGCTCAACTTTTTGCAAGAAAGCTTTTTGAATCAGATCTGAATCAGAATTGACAGTAGTAGACTGAGATATAGACATAAGTGAATTTAACAGAATTGCTTTATTGGAGGAACTGAAGAGCACTCTTTATTTGTAATTGTGTTTATCTCATTTTGTCACTAGCTTTGGTGAGCAAATTACATTTTGTCCATGAGAGCTTCTGTTGTTTTTGTATTTTAGAATCCAGGACCTAATTAAACAGTCTGTCAAGATTAATAAACTAGTTTTGGCTACCTGCCGTTAATCTCTCCGTCCCTTCCTGCCCCACTCTGCTTTTCTGTTTTAAATGACTCTTCTGAAGTACTATCTGTTCCATCCTATAAAATTATCTTGATTTGGAGATCACTGCCATGTCTTTAAAGACATATTACATACAGGTGGAGAAATTGCACAAACATTGACCACAGGTTAAATTGTCTTGTGACAACAGCAGTGTGAGAAATGGTCCATCTTCCTATTGCTTATTTTTCTACTGCCTCACCTCAATAATCACATTAACAATCCTCTCCTTGAGTTTTATGGTTTCTTGAATTTGCACTCTTAACGCAGTGTGAATCCACAGAGATCATCCGATAACGTCCATCTTACCACCCTGTGACATGGTTTAGCTCGCTCTATTCTGTCGACAAAAGTAATTCACATTGGCATTGCATTCTGTTTTGCTTGCTAGCTAGCTAATACAGTTGTGCTGCTCTCCATTGATGTTTGTATGCTTAGCTACTTTCTAGGAAGAAATGTGTTTTAAATAGAACTGTGTTTTGATGGCATTAGATTGGCTGTACACTTTATATTCAGATTAGTTGCCCCCATGTCCATGGCTGAGTCAATAATTTTGTCAAATGTCTGTGGTGCAACATGTTGGTGCCTATCACTGCTCTTGTACCTATGCAGGGCAGGCTCAGCCATCAGGAGATGATGCAGCATGTGGGCTACTGACTGAGAGGTGGGCTGTGGGTGAGAAATAGAAAAACTTTGAGTAGAGTCTCCACTTCCATGACCCCTTTCATCATCATCTCTCTCATAGGCCAGCCACATTTTACTGCTACCACTGTGCTGGAGAAGACTTTGGTGCAGATCACTGCAGCCCTGTAAGGTCAAGGCTAAGGCATCAGTCAAGCTATTTAAGGTGGCAGACATGTTGGCATCCAGTGTCTGCTTGGTGGTGTTGAAGGTGTGCATGGACCCCATTAATTGGAGAATATTGCAGTCCATGGCATGGCCACTCTATCCATGGATATCATGTCAGTTGTCCATGACATCAATCCCTTGCCCCACCCACTTCCCATGCTTGTGGTGAACACCTCCAATTTCTTTTGCAAACGCGATGAGTCCACTTTGAAGGCCTGTCAATGTATTATAGATTGTCTGCTGCTTCTCAATGGGCCCGGCAAAGAATAAAGGTCTCCCCATATCTTCAAAGTAACATAAAACAAAGATAACAGCTGATAAATTGTGACTGGAGATGTCACCATACCAGGATTCAACCCTGATTGCACAAGTAGAACAATCCAAAATCTATATAATAAAGTTATAGAATTCCCTTAATCCTAGAATTTGTTTGGAATTTCTGATTTTTTTTAATCCAAGATAACTAAGCTTGTTGTACAATACTTTGAATCATTTCTCACAATTGTCTTGATTATTATAGTCAGCTTTATTCTCCCTTGAGGATTGTGCATGTTAGAAAGTTAAAATACAGAGAATTAAGGAAAAAGTCGATGACTAGATTACTCATTTGATAATTCCTGTCATAAACAAGTACTCTCTTGAAGAATTACATTTTTGTACAGGTATCAAATAACATCAGCTCATGGAGATTTTCAAGACTTGAAGGATTTAATGAAGCTGAAACAGAGTACTTTTAAGAAAAAAGCTTGCATTTAGATGGAAACCCTCATGTCCACCAGAAATCTCAAAGTGATTCACAACCAGTGAATGACTTTTGAAGTATGGCCACTGTAATTTCGTAGATAAATACAGCACCTAATTTTTACATGGCAAAGTCCCACTAACAGCAATGAAGTAAATGATCAGGCAGTTTATTTTGATTCATGGATAAATGTTGGTCAGTACAATTGAATGGTATTACGCTAACTATTATATCTACTTGAGCGGGCTGAAGGGTCCTCGGTCTTATATCCCATTCAAAAGGCAGTAGCTATTCAGCCCAGATTATGTGCTGAAGTTAAGGGCTTGAATGCACAACCATCAGAGACAAAAGTTCTACCATTAAAGTAAGCTAATGACCTACCCCTCAAGGGAGAACAGTACTAACTACAGTAATCAAGATTAATTCTGGGAAATTAAGAAAAAATGTTGTATAAAATGGTTTTTACCTTGGGAAAAATGGACTTTCCATAAAAATACCAGGATTAAGGGAATTCTATAACATTATAGATTTTGTATGGGAAGTTCAGCTTGGCTGGAGACATGTTGGAGTTGGGGTTCCGATATTTGAAATTTTCACATCTGACCCTAACCAAATCCACCTGTTTTTGGGTGCTGAAATTCAGTCCAATGAGTGGGTGGGAGGGCGATCTTGAAAAAGTATCTTTCTAATATGAAAGAAACTTTAATTACACAGAAAGGAGAAGTATGCAGATACATAGAGAGGAAGGGAGGAGGTTAGCGACTCACAGAGAGCAGAGGTTCAAGAACAAGGATTAAAATTAGACCTCGGCCTTTTAGGATTGAAATCAAGGAACACTTTCACATAATGGGTACTGGAAAACTGAAAAAAGACTTTGGATCATGGGTCAATTACAATTTTCAGGCCTGAGCTTTATAGACTTTTGTTCGGTAAGGGTGGCGAGGAATATGAAGTGGGTAATTTCAGTTTGAGGTAGCGATCAGCTATGATCTAATAGTATGATTGAACAGGCTTGAGGTGCAAAAAGACTTACCTCTATTCCTATGAGTCTTGGAGACAGAGGGGTAGAAATTTGAGTTGGATTGTAGTCCAAAATGGGCAGTAGCAATTCATCAATTCATTTTATACTCTGCCCGATTTTTTTTTAGGAAAGGTGCTGGGTGCAATTTGTTATTGCTAGTTTTCCACTACCAACTAAGGGCTACCCCATGAGAGTCAAAGAAAATTATCCAGAACATTATTCCAGCAAACCACGTATAATTTTCTCTGTCCATTATTCATGTTTTTCAATCTTTTAAAGGCGAGGACCACTTCCTCTCTTTCAACTTCTGCAATGAAAACAGTTTGATTTTCGTGACTACTCACAACTGGAACCCAAAATTGTGCTCCCTTGAGCTTTCAGCGCCAGACAAATTTTATCCCTGTTCCAGATCTTTAACAGCATTGACTTTCACATTGGGTTTCCTCCAGAAGCACACAAGGTTTGTACTGCTTCATTATACAAACCGAATTCAAATAATTATTTGAAAAATTCTGGGGAAGTGCCAAGGCTTCACCATTGGCACAGTACTATTCTGGTACAACAACAAAAAAAGGTGCAACAGAGGCTGGCAAGTGCCAGGGGAAGATCAGAGCTGCACCATGCTGCTCCAGTGGGGATAGCCATATGCCTTTAACAGGTTGAACAGGCAAAAGAGGTAAATGTGCATGAATATGTTCCAGTCATGTCACTGCAGACCACTGTTAAGCAAAGGACTGATGTACTTAGCCAGCTTCTTGATGGCATTACTTAATTATCTGGACATCTGACCTCTTAACATCAAAGACTGCATTCATTGACTTTGCTTCCTCTTCCCAGGCAACCATCAATGCATTTCGTTAGGAAGGGTATCCCTATTCCCAAAGATGCAGGTCTCCTTGCCAGCACCAGCTTCAACATGACATCCTAGGCTGTCTCAGTAAAGGGAGCATTCCTGCCTGTACCCTGGCAATTTTAATAATTGGCACTCTTTTTCCAGAACTGTTACAAAAGTTGCTCTCCCAATCAACCTGTTTGTACAAATACAGCTTTAAGGAGTTGCACTTGCCCATTTAAGGCTTTGTTCTTGAAATTACAGCACTCACTCTCCGAAATTCCAGTAAATCAGGCAAAGTCAATGCAAAGGCCAATGTAAAAGGGCCCTCAGTGTCTGCTGCCCAAAGTGCCCTCTACCTGCAATGTGACAAAAGCTCAACTTCAGGCACTTAGGCACTGAAATTCCAACCATAGAATAATACAACAACTTACATTTATATAACACCTTTAACGTAGTAAAATGTGCCAAGATACGTCACCGAATTATCAACTAATTGACACCGAGCCACTTAAGGAAATATTGGGACAGGTGACTAAATGTTTGGTCAAAGAGAAAGGTTTTAAGGAATATCTTAAAGGAGGAGTGAGAGGTTGAGAAGGGGAGAGGTTTAAGGAAGGAATTCCAAAGCTTAGGGCCGAGGCAGCTGAAGACATAATCACCAATGATGGGGTGATGCAAATCGAAGATCACAAGAGGCTAGAATTGGAGGAGCACAGAGATTTCAGTGGGTTATAGGGCTGGTGGAGGTTATAGAGATAGGCAGGAGCGACATCATGGAGAGATTTGAAAACAGAGATGATCATTTTAAAATCAAGGCATTGCCATACTAGGAGCCAATGTAAGTCAGTGAACACAGAGTGATGGGTAAACCAGACTGTATATGAGTTAGTATACAAGCAGCAGAGATTTGGATGAGTTTAAGTTTATGGAGGGTGCAAGTTGGAGGCTGTCCAGGAGAGCATTGGAATGATTGAGTCTAGACTTAACAAAGATACAGCACAAAAGGAGGCCTTTAAGCACATGGAAGGAATTTTATTGCACCTGTAAGAGCGTGAAATGTTGTGGGTGGGGTGACTTAATAAGGCAGGAGTCAAAATTTCTTCTTCCCAACAGCGGGTTGAGAATCAAACATTAAGCCAGCGGCACCTTTGTGGCAGGTCAGTCCTCACACTGTCCTGTGGTGGGTTCCAACTTCAAATGCATTTGCGTGCAATGAATACTCATTAGCTTATAATTAATTACAAGTAAGTTCTACCTTCGAGATTAACTGACGGGTGTACGGGAATCTCATGTCACCCACTACACGATCATTTCAAGGTGGCTTTCAACAGTCATGTTTTGCAGTTGTGCCTGATGACAGCAGTTTAGTTTGTTCAACTTAGCAGCACAAGGAAGGTCAACAGGAGAATGGCAGTTTGGTAGGAGGCACAGGAACAGTCAGGGCGAAACAGGGGTTTGGGTGAACGGAGGAGTGGCAGAGGGATCCAAGGGAGGACAGAGGGAGGGGTTAGGTGAACAGAGGAGCAAAGTGGAAGGGGCTTGTCCTTCTGGGTGTCATGTTGGGGGGGCATGGGGGGGTGAGTAGTGGTTCAGTCAGTCAAGGTAAGGGAAATGAGGGGCCTAAATGGCGGAGTCAGTAGGGTCCACATTTGGGTCCTGTGGGTCAAATTCAAGATGCTGGCTGGCAGGGGGAATGATCACAGTCACAGGAGGAGTTCAGTGCATTAGGGGGCATGTCCAGTCTCAGGTTGGGGCAATCAAAGATCTTGTAGGGTGGGTCAGGGGATCTAACAAGTACTCTAAGGATTATGTGGGGAGGGTCTAGGATCAGTGGTGGGGGGGGGGAGCGGGAGCTATGTCAAAGGGGATGGGTGTAGGCTCAGGGGGGAGGGGGACTCCTCCAATTGGATGGTGACAGGGTCCAGGGTAATGGCATTGGTTGAAATGTTAAAGAGGGAAGGTGTAAGGTGATGTTGGGAGGGTCAAGTGTGATGGATACAAGCGTGAGGGTGACAGGAGGAGGGAGGAGGGTGGAGGGTCACAGCCTCAAGCTTGAAGCTCGCACGCACCACATTCTCACAGTATCTCAAGACGCACGTGGGGCTGCAAGGATTGCAGATCGACGTGGGAGGAGGCCAGAGTGGGGTGGGTGGAGTTGTGTGTGTGCACAATGGGAGGAGTTTAACAACTCTGCTCATCAATTCTATGGATGAAAGCAATGGACAAGGATATTCTCATTTCCCTGTCTGCCTTATGAACATAGTTATATTGGGCTGGATTTTACCAAGCCCTCGACATCATGATCGGTGGTGGGGTGGGGGGGCAGCGCCTAAAGATGCTCCAGATGAGGCCGCCATGGACCTCGATGTCGGGAGGGCCTGGCCCGATCCTCCCGGTGGCGGTGAGGCTCCATGGCGGCCCGCCACCCCTGCCGATGGGCGATGGGACCTCAATTTAAAGAGTCAAATAAATAAAATTAATGAATTTACATACACTTACCTCCAATCTTGAGTGCCCGCCACAATCTTCGGTGCAGCGGCTGGCACTCCCACACCTTCAATTCCCCATCCGGGGATAGGAGGCGTGACACTGGTGGGGAGGAGGGCGGAGGTAAGATTTTCAGTGCAGGAGGGGGGATGGGGTCAAATGCACGTAATGGTGTAGGGGATGGTGGGAAGGGTTGAGCTTCAAACAATGTGAGTTTGTGGGGGGGAAGGTCAGATGTAAAAGATGTGTTTTGCGGAGGGGGGGAAAGGCAAATAGTTAATGTAATTGTTATTGGGGGGGTAGGAAAGAGGCATAAGAAATTTATTTACTTAATTTTTGGGGGTATGTGTTTAAAAATTTAAATTAGGTGGCAGGGCTGGCTGACCTTTAAAAATGGTGCCAGTACCTGCGCACAGACAACTGACACCATTGCCGAGGACAAACAACCCGCCCCCTCCTCTTAGGCATGCCACCTGCACCATTTTTTGAGCTGGCCACTAACATCGGTGGGGAGCTGTTAAAATACAGCCCGTTGTTAGAATAACCTGGGGTTCATATACCCAATTTTTGTGGAACCTTGGGAGCAGGTGGAGAGGATAATGTTATGGAGGGCTCTTGCTGCTCAACCACTGAGTTTGCAGTGTCAGCAGCAGGCAGCATGATAGTGCACAAATGGGAGTGCGAGCTGGATCTGCATGGGCAGCCATGTCCCACAGACTGTCAAGTACAAAACTGGACAGTAACATGAACATTCATTGAAATTTGATCAATGGAGTGACTGCAGGGTCAGGCTGCACCAGAGGTGTTCTGTGACCACCCAGTTGTACCAACATAGTTTTATCTATAGAGAGAGTTGCATATCCTTCATTTTGGCAGAACTGGTCCCAATGCCTCAAGAATCTGAAGCCGTCCCTTCTGCACCATGCCTCAACACATGCATTGATCCTCTCTATCTTCTTATTCATACTCTCGCTAGTTTATGGCACTGGGAGTAATCCAGAGATTACTACATTCGAGGTCCTACTTTTTAACAAAGTGTGGTGAATAAGATTGGTGAGTTACAAGCACAGATAGCAGTGTAGGAATATGATATAGTGGCAATAATGGAAATATGGACTAAAATGGCGAGGACTTTGTGCTTAATATACAAGGATATAAAGGGTGGATTTTGTAGTCCCATTGCCAGGAATGGCAGCGGGCATGGAACATGGTGGCCGTTCCCCAAGAGACCTGCGTCACCACAATTACGCAGCGGGTGACAACTTTATATATTGATGGCGGCCACCCCCACCGCCCCCCCCCCCCCAATCACATGTCAGGGGCAGCCTCAGCGACACCATGAACGCTGTCACCTGATTCGTGAGCAGGTGTAGGCGCCATTTTTAAAAGCTTGCCAACCCTGCAAACAAAATGCAGAGTTGCCCCTGTACCCCCCCATCCATAAAATAATGCAGAGTTGCCCCGCTCCTCATGTATACACTGAATGCAGAATTGGCCCCGCTCCTCATGTATACACTGAACGCAGTGGTGACCCCTTCCCCTCCTCCGTGGTGTCAGCCTCTCCTGGACGGGAAAGCGAAGGTGCGTGAGTGCCGCACGTCAGTCTGAAGATCGGGAACGGGTGGGAAAGTAGTAGTGGATGACATGGTAATGTATGCAGAGAGGTATTTTAAATATTCTAACTAGGGTCCCACTGCAGAGCGGCCAAGGGGCTGCCACGGAGCTTCCCTACCACCGGGAAGATCAGGCCCGGCAATCCCAGCATCAGGTTCCACGGTGGCCACTACCGCTCTGATTCTCTGCCCCCACCCGCCCCCCCACCCTCCCTGCGCCACGTAACCCAACATCGGGCTGGGAACAATATCCAGACTAAAGTGTGCAGAAAAGATAGAGAAGGAAAAAAAGGGAGGTGGGGTGGCAGTACTGAGTAGGGAAGGCATTGCAATACTGGAAAGAGAGGATGTTCTTGAAAGGGCAAGGACAGAATCCATTAGGTTAGAGTTGAGGAACAAAAAGGGTATGAGCACACTACAAGGGGTATTCTATAGGCCTCCAAATAGTGAGAGAGAGTGATAGAGGAGCAAATCTGCAAGGAAATCACAGAGATGTGCAAGAATATAGAGTGGTGATATCGGAGGACTTTAATTACCCAAATATCGATTGAGATAATTTTAGAGTAAAGGGTAAGGAGGGGGAGGAATTATTAAAATATGTTCAGGAGAACTTCCTTGATCAGTATGTTCGCAGCCCAACTAGAAAAGAGGCATTGCTGGATCTGCTGCTGGGAAATGAGGTGGGCCAAGTGGACCAAGTGTCTGGTGGGGACCACTTGGATCTGAGTGATCATCGTATCATGAGGTTCAGACTAGTAATGCAGAAAAGCAAGAAACAAAATAAAGTAGAATGTCTAGATTAGAAGAGGGATAATTTCAACACAATGAGAAGGGATCTATCCAGGATAGAATGGAACCAAAGACTGTCAGGAAGAGCTGTATCAGAACAATGGGTTATCTTTAAGGAAGAGATGCTTCAGGTACAGACTCGAACATTCCATTAAAGGTTAAAGGTAGGGGAACCAAGAACAGGGCTCTTTGGTTGACGAGGGAGATAGAGATGATAATGAAACAAAAAAAGAGGGTGAATGATGCATGTCAGGTGAATTCTTCAAGTGAGAACCAGGCCATATGCAGTAGATTGAGAGGGGAGGTGAAGAGGAAAATAGGAGTGGAAAACAGAGAATGAGAGAATAGAATGGCAGTCAACATAAAAGGGAACCCAAAGATCATCTACTGGCATGCAAATAGTAAGAGAGTAGTAAGAGGAGGAGTGAGGCTTATTAGGGGCAGAGAGGGTAATATATGCTTAGAGGTGCAGGGCAAGGCTATTATACTGAATGAGTATTTTGTATCTGTTCACTAAGGAAATGGGGGCTGGCAAAATATCCACAGCCAAAAGACTTGCAGGTTGATAGGTGAATTGGCCACTATAAATTGCCACTAGTATAGGTAGGTGGTAGGGGAATATAGGGACAGGTGAGGATGTGGTAGGAATATGGGATTAGTGTAGGATTAGTATAAATGGGTGGTTAATGGTCGGCACAGACTCAGTGGGCCGAAGGGCCTGTTTCAGTGCTGTATATCTAAATCTAAAAATCTAAAATTAGTAGAAGCAGAGAGTAGAGGCAATGGATAGGATTAAAATTTGAGAGGGGTGAGGTACTAAAAAGGTTGCCTAGGCTTAGGGTAGATAAGTCACCTGGTCTGGATGGCTTGCATCCCAGGTTGCTAAAGGAAGTGGGGATGGAGATAACGGAAGGGCTTGCCATAATCTTCCAATCTTCCCTGGATATGGGGGAGGTGTCCGAGGACTGGAGAGTGGCAAATTATTCAAGAACGGGTGTAAGGACAGTCCTAGCAACTAGGCCAGTTAGTTTAACATCAGTGATGGGTAAGGTTTTAGAAACTATAGTCAGGGGAAATATCAACGGACACTTAGAGTGGTTTGAGTTAATTAAGGATAGCCAACATGGATTTGTAAAAGGCTGATCATGCTTGACAAATCTAATAGAATTTTTTGGTGAAGTAATAGAGAAGGTTGATGAAAGGAATGCGGTGAATGTTATTTATATGGATTTTAAGAAAGCATTTGACAGGTGCCACATAAAAGGCTGGTTAAGAAAATTGAAACTCATGGTCAGTATCCAGCCTGGGTAAAAAATTGGCTTATGGACGGTAAACAGAAAGTCGTAGTAAATTGTTACTTTTCCGACTGGAGGATGGGAGATAGTGGTGTTCCCCAAGGGTCAGTTCTGGGACCACTACTTTTTTGATATATATAAATGACTTGGATCTTGGAATGCAGAGTAGAATTTCAAAATTTGCTGACGACACCAAACTGGAGGTGCGGCAAACAGTGAGGATGATACGAACCACCTGCAACAGGACATAGATAGGCTAGTGGAATGGGCAGAGAGGTTGCAGCTGGAATTTAATACTGACAAATGTGAGGTGATGCATTTGTCAGAATAGGGAGAGTCAATATATACTTAATGGCACAGTTTTAAGAATGTGCACGAATAGAGAGACCTGGGGTGCATGTGCATCAATCTTTGAAGGTGGCAGGACATATTGAGAGAGTGGTTAATAAAGCATAGGGGATCTTGGGCGTCATAAATAGAGGCATGGAGTACAAAAGCAGAGAAGTTATGCTGAACCTTTATAAAGCTCTGGTTAGGCCCCAACTGGAGTATTACATCCAGTTCTGGTCACCACACTTCAGGAAGGATGTGAGGGTCTTTGAGAGGGTGCAGAGGAGATTTACCAGAATGGTTCCAGGGTTGGAGAATTTTAGTTATAAGGTTAGGTTGGAAAAGCTGGGTTTGTTCTCCTGAGAACAAATGAGATTGAGGGGAGATTTAATAGAAGTGTACTAGATTATTACAGACTTAGATAAGCTCAACAAGGAAAAACTGTTCCCTTTAACAATGGTACAAGGACTAGTGGACACAGATTGAAAGTTTTGAGTAAAAAGTGCAGGGGGAATATGAGGAAGCACTTTTTTACGCAGCGGGTGGTAATGACCTGGAACTTGCTGCCCACAAGGGTGGTGGGAGCAAAGATGATCAATGATTTCAAGAGGAGGTTGGATGGCCACCTGAGAGAAATAGATTTTCAGGACACGGGGATCGAGCTGGGGAGTGGGACTGACTGTATAGCTCTGTGGAGAGCCAGCATGGACTCGATGGGCTGACTGACCTCCTTCTCTGCTGTAAATGACTCTATGACTTCCTCCCTAGCTCCTGAAAACTGACCGTAGGACCTCAATACCTGCTCTCTCTATGTAATTGGTACTGACATGTACCACAACCTCCAGCTCATTCCCTTCTCCCTGCAGGATATTCTGCACCCTCTACATGATGTCCTTTACCCTGGCACCAGGGAGACAACACACCATTCGGGACTCCCGATGACGGTTCCAGAAATGCCTGTCTCTCTCCCGAACTGTGGGATCTCCTATAATGACTGCATTTTTACTCTTTGCTGTTCCCTCCTGGAGAGAGAGAGAGAGAGAGAGAGAGAGAGAGAGAGGGAGAGCAGGCCCAGCGAGCAGTTTAAAAGAGTGACGGCGGGAAGGAGAGAGCGGGAGAGAGCGGGCCACCACATTCTGAGAAAAATCCAAGTTTGACTTCACAGGAAAAAAGGTAGTTGATTGGTTGGTGAGTTTTTCTCGTTTATCTTTCAAAACTAGATAATTTTGAGTAATTGTAAGGTTTTATTTACTAATAGTAGTAAAGCTTAATAGATTGGCAGGTGAATAATTCCTATCAATTGAGTAATTAAATTATTAGTTAATTAAAACACAGTCAGGGTGGCAGGGCAGGTGATGTGTTGCAGCTGTAGCATGTGGGAGCTCATGGACACCAGTGTGATCCACGGCAACCACATCTGCAGTAAGTTTCTACAGCTCAAAGAGCTTCGGCTCAGAGTCAGTGAGCTGGAGACCGAGCTACAGACGTTGCGTTGCATCAGGGAGGGGGAAAGTTGCCTGGACACATTGTTCCAGAAGGCAGTCACACCCCATAGGATAGGCTTTTCTTATTTGGTCAGTGGTCAGGGACAGGAGGATGTGACTGTGAGTGAAGCAGGTAAGGGATCAAGAAGGCAGAAATGGAGGAGCCTCAACCCTTGCAATTATCCAACAGATTTGAGGTTCTTTCATCTTGTTTGGATGAGAGTGAGGGCTGCACAGTGGATGAGCAAACTGACCATGGCACCATGGTACAGGAAGCCATTCAAGTGGGGGGAGTAAATAGGAATGTAGTGGTAGTAGGGGGCAGTATAGTCAGGGGGATAGATACCATTCTCTGCAGCCAAGACCAAGAGTCCAGAAGACTGCGTTGCCTGCCAGGGTTTGGGACATATGTTCGGGGCTGGAGAGGAACCTGCAGTGGGCGGGTGGGGGGGTGGAGGGGGAAGGATCCAGTTGTTGTGGTCCATATGGGTACCAATGACATAGTTAGGGCTAGGAAAGCAGTTCTGCATTTGGAGTATGAGCAGCTAGGGGCTAAATTAAAAAGCAGAACCTCAAACGTAATAATCACTGGGTTATTACCTCAGCCACAAGCAAATTGGCGTAGGATAAATAAGATTAGAGAGTTAAATGTGTGGCTCAAAGATTGGTGTGGGAGAAATGGGTTTTGATTCATGGGGCAGTGGCACAAGTACAGGGGAAAGTGGGAGCTTTACCGTTGGGACCTGAACCATGCTGGGACCAGTGTTCTGCTGAGTCGTATAACTAGGGCAACAGAGAGGACTTTAAACTAAACAGTGGGGGCGAGGGATCAAGTGAGGGAAGATGCGATCATTTAAAGAGAGAGGAGAAGGCAAGAGAGCAAGATAGCAATAAGGATAAAGATAATCAGGATGTGACAGGAAAAGACAGTACGTACAAACTCAAGTGTGAGCCAGCAGATAAGACTAGAGGTTGTGAACTAACAGAGTGGGGGGAGGGTTCAGGACAGGTGGGATTTAGAAATCCAGAGAAAGGCTAAAGCATCGGAACAGTATAGCATGTGGGTAAAGACAAGCAGAATGGGACAGGAAAGGACAGAGTTTAACAAAAATTGTATATCAGCAAATATTGTCATTGAAGGGAATAGAAGCAAAAAAATGAAATTAAAGGTTCTATATCTGAAAGTTCATCTATCTTATTGCAGATGTTTTGCACAGTCACCCGTTTTACACTAAATTGAGATCTTCACGCCTGTACGCTCACTGCACATGTTCAAATTTACACCTGGAGCACTGCATAATTATGGTAATGAAATGGCCACAAAGAATGACTGTAAACAGAACAATTCACGATGAGACATTTGTGTTTAAACGATATTGGCATCAGAAAATCTCATGTAATTACAACCATTCAAATATATTACAGCTGTGTTGTGTTCATCCACTAAATATCTCATTCGTATTACATAATCACAATATCTAGGCATATTGTGGGGTCCAATTATTGACAATAATATATCAGATATGGTAGCATGTTAAAGCAGGCCGAGGGTCCAATGGTCAATTAGACTAGAGCTTAATGTTCAAAATAAATGAGCTTTATTCGCCCATACCAGTTGTGTCTTTTGCTGTTGTTGTTCTTCTTCTTCTTCTTTGGCCTCCTTGTCTCGAGAGGCAATGCCTAGAGGTGGTCAGTGATTTGTGGAGCAGTGCCTGAAATGGCTATAAAGGCCAATTATAGAGAGAGAGAGTTACAGCACTGAAACAGACCCTTCGGCCCACCGAGTCTGTGCCGACCATCAACCACCCATATATACTAATCCTACATTAATCCCATATTCCCTACCACTTTCCCTCTTCCCTCAATTCTCCTACCACCTACCTAAACTAGGGACAATTTACAATGGCCAATTTACCTATCAACCTGCAAGTCTTTGGCTAGAGTGACAGACTCTTTCACAGGCGCTGCAGATAAAATTGGTGGTCGGGGCTGTTATACAGTGGCTCTCTCCTTGCGCCTGTCTTTTTTCCTGCCAACTGCTAAGTCTCTTCGACTCGCCACTCGTTAGCCCCGCCTTTATGGCTGTCCGCCAGCTCTGGCGATCATCGGCAACTGACTCACACGACTTGTGGTCAATGTCACAGGACTTCACGTCGTGTTTGCAGACGTCCTTAAAGCAAAGACATGGACGGCCGGTGGGTCTGATACCAGTGACAAGCTCACTGTACAATGTGTCCTTTGGGATCCTGCCATTTTCCATGCAGCTCACATGGCCAAGCCATCTCAAGCACCGCTGGCTCAGTCGGGTGTATATGCTGGGGATTTGGCCGCCTCGAAGACTTCTGCATTGGAGATACGTTCCTGCCACCTGATGCCAAGGATTCTCCGGAGGCAGTGAAGATGGAATGAATTGAGACGTCGCTCTTGGCTGACATACATTGTCCAGGCCTCACTGCCATAGAGCAAGGTACTGAGGACACAGGCTTGAAACACTCAGACTTTTGTGTTCCGTGTCAGTGTGCCATTTTCCCACAGTCTCTTGGCCAGGCTGGACATAGCAGTGGAAGCCTTTCCCATGCGCTTGTTGATTTCTGCATCGGGAGACAGGTTACTGGTGATAGTTGAGCCGAGGTAGGTGAACTCTTGAACCACTTCCAGAGTGTGGTCGCCGATATTGATGGATGGAGCATTTCTGACGTCCTGTCCCATGATGTTCGTTTTCTTGAGGCTGATGGTAAGGCTAAATTTGCTGCAGGCAGCCGCAATCCTGTCGATGAGTCTCTGCAGACACTTTTCTGTGTGGGATGTTAATGCAGCATCGTCAGCAAAGAGGAGTTCCCTGATGAGGACCTTCTGTACTTTTGTCTTTGCTCTAAGATGGGCAAGGTTGAACAACCTGCCATCTGATCTTGTGTGGAAGAAAGTTCCTTCTTCTGAAGACTTGAACGCATGTGAGAGCAGCAGGGAGAAGAAGATCCCAAACAGTGTAGGTGCGAGAACACAGCCCTGTTTCACGCCACTCAGGGTAGGAAAGGGGTCTGATGAGGCACCGCTATGCTGAATTGTGCCTTTCATATTGTCATGGAATGAGGTGATGATACTTAGTAGCTTTGGTGGACATCCGATCTTTTCTAGTAGTCTGAAGAGACCACATCTACTGACGAGGTCAAAGGCTTTGCTGAGATCTATGAAAGCAACGTAGAGGGGCATCGGTTGTTCACGGCATTTCTCCTGTAGCTGGCAAAGGGAGAACAGCATGTCAATGGTGGATATCTCTGCTCAAAAGCCGCACTGTGCCTCAGGGTAGACATGCTCAGTCAGCCTCTGGAGTCTGTTTAAAACGACTCGAGCGAAGACTTTCCCCACTAGCTGAACAGGGAGATTCCACGGTAGTTATTGCAGTCACCGTGGTCACCCTTGTTCTTATAGAGGGTGATGATATTGGCATTGAGCATGTCCTGTGGTACTGCTCCCTCATCCCAGCACAGGCAAAGCAGTTCATGGAGTGCTGAGAGTATAGCAGGCTTGGCACTCTTGATTATTTTAGGGGTAATGCTGTCCTTTTCAGGGGGTTTTCCACTGGCTAGAGAATCAGTGACATCACTGAGTTCCAATTTTGTTGGCTGTTTGTCCAGCTCATCCATGACTGGCAGAGACTGGGCTGCATTGAGGGCGGTATCAGTGACATCATTTTCCCTGGAGTACAGTTCTAGGTAGTGCTCCACCCAGCAGTCCATTTGTTTGCGTTAGTCAGTGATCGTGTCCCCTGATTTAGATTTGAGGTGGGGGCGATCTTCTTGATGGTTGGCCCAAAAGCTCTCTTAATGCCATCACACATTCCTCTGATGTTTCTGGTGTCAGAGGCCAGCTGAATACGACTGCATAGGTGTTGCCAGTAGTCATTTGCACAGCACCTGGCTGTTCTTTGTGCAGCGGTTCTGGCTACTTTAAGCGCTACGGATGTTAACTCGCTGGGGGCTTTCTTCTAGTTCAGCAGTGCAGTGCGCTTAGGGGCTATGACAGGTTCCAGCTCTTCAACGTGAGATTGAAACCAGTCTGCATTCTGCTTCTCGCGTTTACCAAAGGTGGTCATTGCTGAATCGTAGATGGAATCTCTGATGTGGGCCCACTTCGTCTCTGCATCCCCTGTAGGAGTGTTTTGAAGGGCTTTTTCAAGTGAATTTCGAAACTTATGTAACAGCTGTGGATAAGAAATTCTGTTAGTGTTGCTGCGCGGGGGGCCCTTCTGCTTGGAGTGATGCAGCTTCTTTGGTTTAAGTCTAACCTTGTTGCACACCAGGGAGTGGTCGGTGTCGCAGTCCGCACTGTGGAAGCTTCTTGTGATTTAGACACTGTTTTTTGAGGCTCGTCTTGTGACGATGAGGTTCAGCTGGTGCCAACGACGTGATCTTGGGTGCCTCCAAGAAACCTGGTGACAGGGTTTAGTGTGAAAGCACAAGATGGTGATGCAGAGGTTGTGATAGGTACACAACTCCAGCAGTCTCTGTCCATTCTCATTCATCCTTCCAATGCCATAGCGCCCAAGGCAGGAGGGCCATGAGTCATGGTCGGCCCCAACCCTGCCGATAAAGTCCCCCAGCAGGATCAAATGTTCGCTATTAGGAATGCTACTAATGATATTATGGAGTTCCTCGTAAAGCTGGTCTTTAACTTCGTGTGGGGAGCAGAGTGTTGGAGCATAGATGCTGAGTAGGTGTACTGGACCAGAGGCGGTGAGCAGTCGGATGGACAGTATGCGATCCGAGCCATTTGAAGATGGCTCTATCATGCTGAGCAAAGAGTTTCTGATGGCGAAGCCCACTCCATCCTGTCTTGGTTCTTCAAGATCCCTACCCTGCCAGTAGATCGTGTAGTCTTGCTCTCTTAGAGATACG